>NC_084603.1:13412750-13480250 GCF_033807715.1 Cololabis saira
CTTACATGATATTATACTTTGATTTATCCATATTTAACATACTGTAATATTGTGTGGGCAAGATCCTTTCCATCTTATTTGCAGAAAATATTATTGTTGCAGAAACGTTTTGTTAGATTAGCAACTTTTTCCCAAGCTGATGTTTCAAGTGCACCAATTATTGACTAACGATGACATCAACATTCTTCAAATCTGTACATTTGTCTTTAAAGTGAATCATAAGAGATGATTTACCTCATGGTTTTAGATACAATTATGTTAATAACTCTCAAATTCATAGTTATTCAACCCGACAGGTTAAGAAACTTCATCTTCCATTGTATAAAACATCCCGTGGTCAGTTTTTTATTAAATACCGTCTAGTTATCATGTGGAACAATTATATACATTTAATTGATTTATCTTTGTCACTGTCCATGTCCAAAAAGAAACGTAAGAATGCTCTGCTCTCTAAATCATTGAATTTAGAATAATAGGACCCTCTATTTTTTTTTTTTAATTATTTTTCCTTTACAGGAAATGTTCAGTTTGTGCATTTAACATATATTTGTGATTTTTATATTTGTTACTATTTTAATTTTAGTATATTGTTTGGGTGTGGTTTTCATAAGCCTATATAGGCTTCTAACCTCCTCACACACATTTCTTCTAGTTGTTGTTTTGTTTTTTTTTTAAATATTTTCCTTATCTGATTTTTTTCTTCTGTTTTTTTGTTGTTTCTTTTTCGTGTGAAGACTAGACGCCGGTATGTTTCTCTGGTAGCCTCTAATCACAGACTCTGGCCTCGGTTCAGAGGATTACGCAGCATCCTGGGAATCTGCTTTTATTCTCATGGGAAGAAACATGCAGAGACTTGAGCTTGTCATAACTGTCTGAGCACTAACATAAATGAAGGAATTAAATTATCCTTCTTCAACTCTGGAATTTACACATCGACCTAATCAAAGTGTACAAATCACTATTGATAATGTGGAAGCGGAAAGAGTTTTTGCTAACAAGTTTCTTGGAGTGGTTATTGACCATAAGCTGTGCTGGAAGCCTCACGTCAACTTATTAAAAACAAAATATCAAAAACCATTGCAATTCTATATAAATGTAAAAATATTCTAACATTAAACTCACTAAAACTCCTGTATCAATGTTTAATAAAACCATATATAACATACTGTATAGAAGTATGGGGACACACATTTAAGACAATCACAAAACCAAAAAAACTACAAAAAAAAAGCAATGTGACTCATAAACAAAGTTGATTACAAGCACCCAACCAACCAATTATTTATGGACACAAATGAGCTCAAATTCAATGAACTGGTGGACTTCAAAATTGCACAGATTATGTTCAAAATCAACAATAACATGCTGCCAGACTGTATCCAAAACATGTTTAATTTAAGACAAAGCCATTCCAACCTCAGAGGGGAGAGCAGATACAGGAAATCAAAAATCAGAACCAACACCAAACTGAGATGCTACAGCTGCAGCGGTGGATGGAATAAGTTGGAGAGGGATTTGAAATCAAGTAGAACCTTAACCTTATTTAAAAAAACATTGAAAAGAAGGATGATTTCTCTATATCAAACTAATGAGCGGTGATGCTTGCTATGTTGATTTGGGTATTCATTTAATTGGTGATTTGATTTGATTCAAGGATGAAGGAAACATGTACACTGCACCTTTTTTCTTTCTTATTTCTCGAGGTTCAAGGAATCTTTGTTATCCCCATGAAGGCAATTTGTTTTACAGCTCGCAGTCATACTTATCTCTTACTTCTTGCTTTTATTTCATTACTTTAAATAATCCTTTTGAGAGTAGGCAATGAATAAGCTTTGCTTCAGCCTACACCTTTTTCGGTCTAGATGTTATTTGTATATTGGAAACATTTTTTTAATGTTTTCTTTGAACAGTGTATTCGTTTCATTGTTGTCATTTTTATTTATTTTTTTTTAATTTTGTAAAAGCTATTTTGATGTTTGTCTTATTTTTATTCCTTTTTTGTGATCTTATGACCGAAAATAAACTAAAACTAAACTAAACGCCTCACCAAAAAAAAAGAAGAAAAACTGCACATCACAGTTATTAGTACCACATTTTAAATAACGTGTACTGCTCACACAGAAAAAGACCAAAGATTAACCGTCTCAACTGTGTGAATTACAGTCGTGTGCAAAAGTTTGTACCCCCCCTCTTTTAAATCTACGTTTGTGTTTTGTTTTTGTAAAAGCACCATTATATTAAGGGATTATTGAAGTTTTTGGGTATTCATGTAAACACAGTCCTTAAGGCTTCGTTCAAACAAGTTTAGGTCTAGATTTTTACCGCAGATTTGTGTCACGGTTCTAGTTTCAGTTCCTGTTTTATTTTGAAACCCTGGTCAGTGTTTCAGTTCCTGTTTTATTTTGAAACCCTGGTCAGTGTTTCAGTTCTGTTTTGACTTCCCTTGCTCCCAGCTGGCATTTTGTGTCCCTTTGCACCGTAACATGTGATCATTGAGTGTGTTTACATGGGAAGTTTAATTCGTCTATATTTCAGAATTCAAATTAAATCCGATTTAAAATGAGTAAAAATTACCATGTAAACACCTAATTGCGAATGAAAATGGCCATTCCGAAATAAACTTAATTTCAAAGTAAGTGGCTGGTTTATTCCGATTTTAAATCCGAATTGAATAATTCCGCGATCATGTCAACACTCATTCTGCTTTAAATTAATTCCAGTCTTTCTGCGCTGCTAGTTCCCTCGCCCGTCTGTCTCCATGACGCTTACCGGTATATTCCGCGCTGGGCTTGTTTTCCAAACAAAGTTTCAAGATGGCAGCACGCAGTAAACGGTGGTCAAGAGCAGAGACCATTTATTTAATAAATAACTTGGAGGATCTGGAAATAATTAAAAGAACAGATGGCAGGAAACATAAAACTTGTGAGCTTTTCAAAGTTGCTGGTCGGAATTACTATTTCCACATAAACTCGAAGGAAAATAGTTTAATTCGGAATTATTTTATTCAGAATAATTCATTCCGAATTAAAAAAAAATCATGTAACTGTGACCAATGCAGCAGTTTCGGCTCGTGATGACCGGGCGGGCGGGCGGGCGTGCTTCCCTAAACGGTTATTTTTGCTCCGGCTGCAGATCAGCAGATGCTGTTTCCGCAGGTTTGGCGCTATCTAGAGGTCGTTTCTTAGAAGTGTGAACACCGTGTTGCTGCAGCATCTGCTGCTGAACTCTTCTGTTCTTGCGTTTCAAACTCTGGCTCCAATAAAAGGAGGAAAATTAACACAAAATATTAAAGCTTCATGGGCTATTTGAATTAGTTACTTCATTCTTTAAGTTCCACTCCTTGGAAAATGTGTGTAACATTGTTTCTTTTTGTTTTATTAATCTTTTTTATTTATTTTATGTATTTATTTATTTATTTGTTATTTTTTATCTTGTCTTTATTATAACATATTTACATATACATTTTACTTACCTTACTTTTATTTTCTCTTTCTCTTTCTCTTTATAAGGAGCAGCACCTTCGATAAAGCACCGGTAATGGTGTCTTAACTACAGCGAGTATGAACGATGACGATAAAGAATCTTGAATCTTTAATACTTGATACAACAATAAAATGCCTTTAACGGTACTTTATGACAGTTTGATGATGTTTAATGATGTTTTCGGACGAACACAAAAGCACTCATACATACACACGCTTAAGGTCAAAGGCACACACATACCCACATGCATACATAGATACATATACACACGCGCTTCTAAAAATAAAGGAAACACATGTGTATGTATGTGTGTGTATGTGTGTAAAAAAATCAATTTACGACGAGCAAGAACACAGGTGGATTAAATAATAATTATTATATTAAATGTAGTTACAAGACGTGTCCACAAGAGGGCGCGCTGTCCAAAATCAAACAGGTTGATTAAAGTGTTGCAGTTTGGAAAATCCATAAACACAGGGACGTTTTTTGTGCAAATGCTATTTCTGTTATCAAATGTCTCTGAATTTGCCTTTAAATTTGATTTTATAAGTTGATGATTGTCCTGAATTTATTCAAGAAGCAGTTCTGAGAGTCCAGTTCGTTTTGCTTTTCTTGTGTCTATCAGTTTGTTGAATAACTTTAAAGCATTAAATTATCAATGCTCTTCTATACTTTGTGTCTAAATACAAGCTTTTAGTTAAATAGATCACAATAAAAAACAGAAGTGAGGAAGCTGCTCAGAACCAGAACAGTCTGGTTTCTGTAGTTCCACCAACAAATGACTCAGTGTTTTCAAACTAAAATGAATCACAGTCAGAACTGAAAGTCTAAATTGATCTTCTTCATGTGAACTAAACATTTACAGTCTGATGGAAATCTAGATTCAAAGTGGGTGATGTAAAAGTGCGGAAACCAGAAAACATCTTTTTAATCTTCACTTTAGATTTTTTTCAAAAAAAGAAAATATTCCTTTAACAATTTTAACAATAATGTGAAAAGAATACACATTAATAAACAACTACATTGAATTTGTCTTTATTTTTTTACCTGAGACAAAAAATGAAATATAACAAACCCTGAATGGAATATATCATTAAGAAAGATACCACAAAGGTAGTTTCGAGTGTTAGAAATAAAAACATGGATAAATGTTAAAGAATAAATATAATTTTCATAATCAGTAAATACACCTTTAAAGTTTGAATCTGCATTGAAAATATACAAATCTGCTTAAATTTTGTTTACACTTTTTTATTTTGTGAAACTGGAGACAGCATGATAAAGGCCAGTCATTGACTTGTGTTGGTCCCTGGATAAAACACTTATAAGAGCTTTAAATGGAGCAGAGCTTTATGTTTCTTCTGATTTCTGCTTCATTTGGACATGTGTCAAACTCATCTGTAAGAGACAGAGACTTTCAGGGAGAGAATGAAGAACTTGGAAAAGAGAAAATGTTATAGTCTTTAAAAGAAAGATTGAAGACTTGAAACAATCAGTGAGAACAAGACTGATATTAAGGATTGCTGAGAAGAAAAATGAGAATCACAGAAAAATAAAACATTGGGGACAAAAAAAAGAGCACAACATCAATTTATGATGAGAAAAAGAGGTTTTGAAGAAAAACCTTCAGAGAGAAAAACAAAGATGGATTGTAAAAGCATAATAATCAATTGAAAAGCTAGAAAAAGAAACCCCAACGTGGGGATAATAATTTTATAGGAACATAAAAACACTGGATAAAGGTAGAAAAAGTGTTTATTTATCTCTTTTCTAATGTTCTTTGTCATAAAGCTGCATCCATTATTCAAATAAAACTGTTGAAAAATTAAGCATTTCAGATATTTTTTACAAAATGCAAGAAAACCTGTCTTAAACACACTTATAGAAGCCACAAAATTCACTCAATTCAATAACAAAACTCACAGGAAACTTTTTATGTCACGTTCCAGAAGACTGGACTTACTGTCTCCATGGCAACAAAGATGTCCCACCTTGTAGGCGGTTCCTAAGGAAGAACCTTCAGTGAGAAAATACAAAGTTGGATTATAAAAGTATAAAAGTGTAGATAAATAATCATTTAAAGAACTAGAAGAAGAAACCCCTACATGGGGATAATAATTTTACAGGAACATAAAAAAAACTGGATAAAGGTAGAAAAAGTGTTTCTTTTTTCTGATGTTCTTGATGTGCACATAGAACACAACTAGTCATCATCATACCATGGTATGACCACTGTTCTACACACAATAATACATTTAAAAAAAAAAGAAGCTTGTCAGACCTCACCTTGATTATTATTAACATTTCGGATTGACAGAGCACTGCAGTTGTTAAATAATAAAATTAAACCTCAACTTGCCTAATAAATTGTGCACACAGTGTAGATGAATACTTTGTAGTAGTGTGTATATTGAATTTACACTTTTATTTTGTTGCCATTGATGAATATATAGACATTAAGATTTGAATTTAGTGAATGCTCGAATGCTAATTACTTTTTCTCACTCTTCTTTATGTTTCCCACAGATTTGGTTGATGTGCACATAGGATATTGCTAGAGGATATTGTAATAAAGCCAACTTTTACACCAGATACGCCTCTTTTTTCAAAGTGTTCCTGTTTGGAGAAGTCAGAGTGGGTCAAACACTAGACTGATTAAATATGAAAGGTTTTAGGGTCCGTCCTGCTCCTTAGCAGGAAATGGCGTCAGGCACTTTTCAGAGTAAAATATAAATAAATAAGAATAAATATTATATATATAATAAAATATATGCTCATATTCTCTGTAAGTGTGTAAAAGGAGCTTGTGTCTGTAAGAAATGTAAGACATTTGTTCTGCTGTCCGAATGCTGGAATATAGTCTCTGTTAAATAAATTGTTCTTCCGTAATGCCAAGCATATTTTTCTGTGATTTAAGAGCCTTCAAACATTGTCTTTGAATTATTTTACTTGTTCTCACAGACAGACACTTGCTCTTGTTGTCACATTCATCATTTAAATACGTGAGATTGTATTTGTGTCTGATTCCTCCCCAGCAGACTGCAGCATAAAACAACACACTGACCACAGACTGATAAACATCTGCAGCATCGTACTACAGATAAATAGATCTGGATCATAAAATATAACTGTAAACCATAATTTATCATTGTCCAATGTAAGTGAGTATTAATAAATCGTGTACAGTAATCTCATGTAGCTACACAACAGATACATTGCAGCAGATTACAGTTCAGTTGCTAATTTATCTGCAATCCATGCAGCAAAGTTTTCCCTCCCCCCCAAAAATAACACAGAAAAACTTGTCAAATTACGCTTTTAGTTGTCCTCCAGCCATTCAATACACGTAACTGACATTGATGTATTGATATATCAGTTGTAAATGTATTAGTATATTATTATTATTATATTTTTTATTTTTATATTAGTTCATATTTATTTCGGTCAATCACAAACATAAAAGTCAACAAACAAGATAACAGGTTTTTCCTGTCTGGGCTGGGCTTGAAGCATATAAGCTTATCTTGCCCACCTTTTAACAGAATATAATAGAATAGAAATGTATCATCTCATTTAATTCACATTTAAAATGTCACAAGTTTTCTTTGTTGATTTTTTTTTGTTGTATATATTTTTTGTGTGTTGATGATCTGTAACTATGTAGTCTAACCTTCTTTGTTTTTGGTTTATAGTTTTCGTCTTGTTGTGTTTTTTTGTTTTTGTTTTTTGTAATTACTGTTTTACTTCCTAAATTGAGGGGAGGTTTCGCTGCATAAGCCTGTTGGCTTTTTGACCTCTCCTAGGTCAAAAAGTGTTACTTTTATTGTGTGCAAACTAATAAAGTAAAAAATAAATAAAAATAGAATATACAAAAAGAACAAATGAAGTATCATGAGGCTACACAAAATAATAATAATAATAATAATAATAACAATAATGACAATGATGATGATAATAATAGTAATAATAATAATAAAAATAATAATATTAATAATAATAACACTGATGATAATGATAATGATGATAATTATAATGATAATAATAACAAAAAGGTAATAATGATAATAACAATAATAATAATAATGATAATAATAACAATGATGCTAATAATAACAATGATGATGATGATGATGATGATGATAATAATAATAATAATATTAAAAATAATGGTAATAATAATAATAATAATAATAATAATAATAATGGTAGTAATAATAATAACAATAATAATGGTAATAATAATAATAATAGTAATAACAATAATGACGATGATGAAAATAATAATAGTAATAATACTAATAACAATAATAATAATAATAATAATAATAATAATAATAATAATAATAATAATAATAGCTTAAATCACTGTAATAATAGTGATAGTAATAATAATGATAATAATAATATTGATAGCTCTGAAAACAGAAAGTGAAAAGATGCTAAGGAAACCCACAAAACCAATTTAGGTTGTCATTTCATCTCATGCATGTGTACATTCAGCTTTGTTTGCTTATTGTGCTCCTATATATGTGTCCATTACCTTTGCTTTGAATAATATCTTGTATGTATGTTGTGTGTACCTGTGTACGCATTATTTTAATATTTACCGGTCAAAAGCCCCACTGCTGTCTGTCCCGTGACGTCACATGACGTGAACCACGTGGCCGCTCCGGCGGCGAGATCAAAGGTTCCACCGCTCCGTCTGAACGTCATAGAGTGACGTCATAGACGTCAATTGGAGGCTATAAATACCAGTTCGTTAGTTATTTCGCATTGTGCGTTAACTGCGTTTGACAAGCAACCTGTTATGAACCGTTGGTCAGAAGAACAATCTACAACTGAGAAAATACTTCTGAAAATTGATTACACTAACTGATTGATTGATTGATTGATTGATTGATTGATTGATTGATTGATTGATTGATTGATTGATTGATTGATTGATTGATTGATTGATTGATTGATTGATTGATTGAAGAATTTATGAGAAGAATTGCATAGGATCAGGTACAGTTTCATGACAGTACAGATTCGCTGATACAAATTCAAAAAAAGGCATTATTCCAAGAAAGCATTACACTTGTTTACATTGGAGACCTTTTTTAACTCATATAACTCATACACGATGCTCCACTTACCTTTGTTAATCTTGGACGTGGCTGGCAAACTGAAACTGAGAGAAAGACTTAATAGCATTGGGATTGTGTACGAACCCGAGGGTCGTCCGCCCGCCACCATTGATGAGTTTACCGGATTTCCAATAGAGAATGAAGGGTGCAATGCACAAAATGAGAAGGAGGAAAAAGCTTTGCTGAAAGCAGAAAAAGAGGACTTGGAAGACCAAAAAAGACACTTGGAAATGGTGGAAATTCAGAAAAAAATGGAGAGTGAAAGTGAAAGAAAACTGGAGGGAGACTGTAAAGAACATGAGGAAAAGATGAAAATGCTGCAGCAGCGGTCCACTGATTTGGATGAAAAATATATGTTAATGGAAGAGACAAAAAGAGATATTGAACAAATCAAACTAGAAAATGAGAAAGAGAAAAGTGATTTGATGGAGCAGAAAAAAATATTGGACCTGGAGCAAAGAAAAGTCTGTGACATCAAACTGAAACTGCAGAAAGACCTTGAAGAACTAGAAGAGGAAAAGAAACAATTTGAAGAGGTAAATAAAACAATTGAAATGGAACTAATAGCAGAAAAAAGGAGTTTGCAGCAACAGCTGGAAAATATGGAGAACGGCAGGAAACAGCTGGAAGAGGAAAAGGAAAAGTTGCAACAGATTGAGTTACTTATAGAGGTAGAGGTGACAAACCTGGAGCAGCAGTGGAACGATTTAGAGGGTGAAAAGAAACAATTTGAAGAGTTTCAGAGAAACTTTGAAATGGAGAAAACTCTAATGGAGCAAGGAAAGGAAAATCTGCAACTGGAGAAAAGAGAAGTGAATGAGATGAAGATTAAAATGGAGGAAGGTCTTCAACAACTGCTGGCAGTGAATGAAAATATGCTGCAGTTAGAGGATGAAAAATATAAGTTAATTGAAGAGGCAAAAAGAGATATGGAACATATCAAACTAGAAAATGAGAAAGTGAAAAGTGATTTGATGGAGCAGAAGAAAAAATTGGACCTGGACGAAAGAAACATCTGTGAAATTAAAATAAAACTGGAGGAAGACCGTAAAGAACATGAGGGAAAGATGAAAGCAGTAGTGCAGGAGTGGTCCACTGATTTGGATAAAATATATATGTTAATTGAAGAGACACAAACATGTGTTGAAAAAATCCAACTAGAAAATGAGAAAGAGAAAAGTGATTTGATGGAGCGGAAGAAAAAATTGGACCTGGACGAAAGAAACATCTGTGAAATTAAAATAAAACTGGAGGAAGACCGTAAAGAACATGAGGGAAAGATGAAAGCAGTAGTGCAGGAGTGGTCCACTGATTTGGATAAAATATATATGTTAATTGAAGAGACAGAAACACATGTTGAAAAAATCCAACTAGAAAATGAGAAAGAGAAAAGTGATTTGATGGAGCGGAAGAAAAAATTGGACCTGGACGAAAGAAACATCTGTGAAATTAAAATAAAACTGGAGGAAGACCGTAAAGAACATGAGGGAAAGATGAAAGCAGTAGTGCAGGAGTGGTCCACTGATTTGGATAAAATATATATGTTAATTGAAGTGACAGAAACAGCTGTTGAAAAAATCCAACTAGAAAATGAGAAAGAGAAAAGTGATTTGATGGAGCGGAAGAAAAAATTGGACCTAGACGAAAGAAACATCTGTGAAATTAAAACAAAACTGCAGGAAGACCGTAAAGAACTTCAGGTACAGGTGACAAACCTGGAGCAGCAGTGCATCGATTTAGAGGGTGAAAAGAAACAATTTGAAGAGTTTCAGAGAAACTTTGAAATGGAGAAAACTCTAATGGAGCAAGGAAAGGAAAATCTGCAACTGGAGAAAAGAGAAATGAATGAGATGAAGATTAAAATGGAGGAAGGTCTTCAACAACTGCTGGCAGTTAATGAAAATATGCTGCAGTTAGAGGATGAAAAATATAAGTTAATTGAAGAGGCAAAAAGAGATATTGAACAAATCAAACTAGAAAATGAGAAAGTGAAAAGTGATTTGATGGAGCAGAAGAAAAAATTGGACCTAGAGGAAAGAAACATCTGTGAAATTAAAATAAAACTGGAGGAAGACTGTAAAGAACATGAGGGAAAGATGAAAACGCTGCAGCAGTGGTCCACTGATTTGGATGAAATAAATATGTTAATTGAAGAGACACAAACAGATGTTGAAAAAGTCAAACTAGAAAATGAGAAAGAGAAAAGTGATTTGATGGAGCGGAAGAAAAAATTGGACCTAGACGAAAGAAACATCTGTGAAGAACTTCAGGTAGAGGTGACAAACCTGGAGCAGCAGTGGAACGATTTAGAGAGTGAAAAGAAACAATTTGAAGAGTTTCAGAGAAACTTTGAAATGGAGAAAACTCTAATGGAGCAAGGAAAGGAAAATCTGCAACTGGAGAAAAGAGAAATGGATGAGATGAAGATTAAAATGGAGGAAGGTCTTCAACAACTGCTGGCAGTTAATGAAAATATGCTTCAGTTAGAGGATGAAAAATATAAGTTAATTGAAGAGGCAAAAAGAGATATGGAACATATCAAACTAGAAAATGAGAAAGAGAAAAGTGATTTGATGGAGCTGAAGAAAAAATTGTACCCGGATGAAAGAAAAGTCTCTGGCTTCAAACTGAAACTGCAGAAATTGAGGCAGGTCTTCAACAACTACAGTTAGAAAATGAAAAGATGGCACAGCATAAAGTTAGAGGATGTTAAAATATGAGTTTATTGAATAGACAAAAAGAGATACTGAAAAAATGAAACTAGAAAGTCTGTGACATCAAACTGAAACTGCAGAAAGACTGTGAAGAACTAGAAGAGGAAAAGAAACAATTTGAAGAGGTAAATAAAACAAATGAAATGGAGAAATGCGGTTTTCGTCCCGGCCGTGGAACACTGGACCAGCTCTATACCCTCTGCAGGGTGCTCGAGGGTTCATGGGAATTTGCCCAACCGGTCTACATGTGTTTTGTGGATCTGGAGAAGGCATTTGACCGTGTCCCTCGTGCCATTCTGTGGGGGGTGCTGAGTGAGTATGGAGTCCGGGGCCCTCTATTAAGGGCCGTCCGGTCTCTGTATGATCGGAGCAGGAGTTTGGTTCGCATTGCCGGCAGTAAGTCAGACTTGTTCCCGGTGCATGTTGGACTCCGGCAGGGCTGCCCTTTGTCACCTGTTCATAATTTTTATGGACAGGATTTCTAGGCGCAGCCAGGGACCGGAGGGGATCCGGTTTGGGAACCACAGGATTTCGTCTCTGCTTTTTGCAGATGATGTTGTCCTGTTGGCTTCTTCGGACCGGGACCTTCAGCATGTGCTGGGGCGGTTTGAGGCCGAGTGCGACGCGGCAGGGATGAGAATCAGCACCTCCAAGACCGAGGCCATGGTTCTCCATCGGGAAAGGGTGGCGTGCCTTCTCCGGGTGGGTGGAGAAGTCCTGCCTCAGGTGGAGGAGTTCAAGTATCTCGGGATCTTGTTCACGAGTGAGGGAACGATGGAGCGTGAGATTGACAGACGGATCGGTGCAGCGTCCGCAGTTATGCGGCCGATGTACTGGACTGTTGTGGTGAAGAGGGAGCTGAGTCGAAAGGCGAAGCTCTCGATTTACCGGTCAATCTACGCACCTACCCTCACCTATGGTCATGAACTTTGGGTAGTGACCGAAAGGACAAGATCGCGGATACAAGCGGCCGAGATGAGTTTCCTCCGCAGGATGGCTGGACGCTCCCTTAGAGATAGGGTGAGGAGTTCGGTAACCCGGGAGGAGCTCGGAGTCGAGCTGCTACTCCTTCACATTGAGAGGAGTCAGCTGAGGTGGCTTGGGCATCTGTACCAGATCCTCCTGGACGCCTCCCTAGGGAGGTGTTCCAGGCATGTCCCACCGGGAGGAGACCCCGGGGAAGACCCAGGACACGCTGGAGAGACTATGTCTCTTGGCTGGCCTGGGAATGCCTCGGACTCCCCCCGGAAGAGCTGGAGGAAGTGTCTGGGGTGAAGGAAGTCTGGGCATCCCTGCTGAGGCTGCTGCCCCCGCGACCCGGGAATGGACAAGCGGAAGAAGATGAGTGAGTGAGTGAGAAATGGAGAAAACTCTGATGCAGCAATCAAAAGTCAAAGAGGAGGAAATTATGAAGGAACTGATAGCAGAAAACAAGAGTTTGCAGCAACAGCTGGAAAATATGGAGAACGACGGGAAACAGCTGGAAGAGCAAAAGGAAAAGTTGCAACTGGAGAAAAGTGAAATTAATGAGGTAAAGATTAAAATGGATAAAAGTCTCCAAGAACTACAGACGGAGAAAGAAAATATGCTGCAGCAGATGTTAAACTTAGAGGATGAAAAATATAAGTTAATTGACGAGACGAAAAGAGATACTGAAAAAATGAAACTAGAAAAGGAGAAAGAAAAAGGGATTTGATGGAGCAGAAGAAAAAATTGGACCTGGACGAAAGAAACATGTGTGAAATTAAAATAAAACTGGAGGAAGACTGTAAAGAACATGAGGGAAAGATGAATAAGCTGCAGCAGCGGTCCACTGATTTGGCTGAAAAATATGTTAATTGAAGAGACAAAAAGAGATACTAAACAAATAAAACTAGAAAATGAGGAAGAGAAAAGGGATTTGATCGAGCAGAAGAAAAGATTGGACCTGGAGGAAAGAAACGTATCTCTTATCCCCTCCTTGAACCGCCACCTTACTGTGGTGGAGGGGTTTGTGTGCCCGAGTGATCCTAGGAGCTATGTTGTCGGGGGCATCACGCCCCTGGTAGGGTCTCCCATGGCAAACAGGTCCTAGGTGACGGGCCAGACTAAGAGCGGTTCACAAGCTTGCTATGAAGAAGGAAACATCAAGGACAGTTACGTCGCCCGGATCGGCGTCACTGGGGCCCCGCCCTGGAGCCAGGCCATGCCATGCCTCCCGGACGCCTCCCTAGGGAGGTGTTCCAGGCATGTCCCACCGGGGGGAGACCCCGGGGAAGACCCAGGACACGCTGGAGAGACTATGTCTCTCGGCTGGCCTGGGAACGCCTCGGACTCCCCTCGGAGGAGCTGGAGGAAGTGTCTGGGGTGAAGGAAGTCTGGGCATCCCTGCTGAGGCTGCTGCCCCCGCGACCCGGGAACGGATAAGCGGCGGACGATGGATGGATGGAGTGATAAGTATCTCATCGCCATCATTTTTGTCCATCGTTCCTGTAGTTTCTTGTGCTGGCCCCCTTTCTTTTCTCTTTTGTGCATGTTTGCAGGCCGGAGCTTCAGGAGCCGTATGCTGGCCTCCGTTCCAACCCCCCCTCCCCCTCATCTGGTCATCCCGCTGCTGCTTCCACCTGCCTGCCCCCTCCCCCGGTCAACACCCCCCCTGGTCATCCCGTTGCTGCTTCCATCTGCCTGCGGTCCCCCCCCCCTCTGGTCATCCCGTTGCTGCTTCCACCTGCCTGCTGTGCTGCTGACATCCCCGACCCCCCAGTCTGGCCCTCGGCAGGAGGGTCCCCCCTTATGAGCCTGGCCCTGCTCAAGGTGTCTTCCCTCCTAAAGGGGATTTTCTCCCACTATGGGAGTTTTTACCTGCCATTGTTTATGTAATAATTGCTCGGGGGTTTATGTTTATGTTCTGGGTCTCTGGAAATCCTAGAATCCTCTGGAAATCCTAGAGACAACTTCTGTTGTAATAAACGCTATATAAATAAAATTTAATTGAATTTTAATTGAATGGATGTGTTTATTTATTTACATTATTCATCATTAATTTTATTTAGTGGTTCAAATTGTTACCTCACAATGAGCAGGTTTCTGGTTTGAGTCCCAGCAGGAGTCTTTCTGTCAGGGGTTTACATGCTCTCCCTGTGCTTGCACAGACTATCTCCAGATACTCTGTTTTCCTCCCCCAGAACATGTATGTATGTTATAACTTCTTAATACATTGATGGGTGGCTTATATATTTGTGTGTGTGCGGTTTATCTATTTACATCACATTCATTTCTAAGTTAACCACCACTAGCATGGTGAGTCTACCTCAGAGAATGGAGATAAGTTATAACCCAAATGTATAAATGTTAGTCGTATCTAGAAGTCATATCTTTATCACTTCAGCTCTAGTCCTAGATAGATAATAGAGGATCTGAAGTTATATACTGCTATAACTTCAAATCTACTACTAGCTGTGAGCAATACATTAGTTCTGTTGCAGATTTAAAGTTATGCCTTTCCAAACTGAAATGATTTAAAAGTTAAATCAATCCAATCAGAAATGAACAAATTCAGGTAAAAAATGGAATCACAAGACTGTGTGGCTTTAATTCATTTATTTTTTGATAGCCATAAAAAAAACTGAAAGATCCACGTGTTACATTACAATACATGCAAACCAGAAACCATGGCTAACAAATGAGGTGCGAGCAAAGCTGAGAGCCAGGAAAAATGCTTTCAAATCGGGGGATGCAGACGCCCTTAGATCAGGCAGAGCCGATCTGAACCGAGCCATCACAGTCGCAAAGCGGGCATACAGCCGTTTATAGTTTATAGTTTTATTTGGATCCCCATTAGCTGCAGCAAAACTGCAGCTATTCTTCCTGGGGCCCGACACATAATATACAGTACATGACAAAAAATTAAAAGCAAACCTAAAGAGGTAGTAAAGAAAAAGAAAAGAAAAAAGGAAAAAAAGGAAATTCTACTACAAAATGTACTTTAGATTTCTGTCAAATAAGACCAGTCCTCCTTTTGACACTCACATTAAGGTTACAGTCATTCCGTTAAACATTTAGATATAATGCATTACAATACAAAATCATACAGTACATTCTTTAAATAGCATCAACCAATTCAAACAATGTATAGTCCTCTATAAAGCGTTTAAGTTATGATCACTTATCCTAACTTGAACCAATGAACATTTTTAGTAAACCAATAACCATTTAATAATAATTTAATACATTTTATATGTATTTATTTAAGAGATGTTTCTTTACTAATAATTGGAATTCTTTTATGCTAGTAGTTCGTTCAAAGTGTTTGGGAAGTAAGTTCCATTCATACATAGCTCTGTACATCACCGTTCTCTTTTGGTTTTGGATATGGATACATTTCTTATAAATATTAATAAAGAATAAAGTAATATTTCCCCTACCATTAACCAGCTGAGATTTCTATGCATTTTAAATATATTTGTTCTGAAATCACAACCAAGGACAATGCGAGCTGCTCTATTTTGTACTATTTGAAGTTTATTGATCCGTAAGATCCAGAGTCACTTCCATGATTCTAAGGACACCCGCCGACTCTGGCAAGTTAAATCCATTACTGACTACAAACCCCCCCCCTGACTATTGCCCCCCCCATTCACTAAAAACAGGTCAAACAAGTCCTTTATACCCCAAGCCATTAAACTTTTAAATATTGCTAGGAAATAGCACCATTTATGCTATGTTTGTCAAATTGCCATGTGTGTCTTTTGCTGCAAACAAATTTCCCTACGGTGACAATAAACACATATATATCTCTATCTAGTGTTTTTGATAGAGTTTAAAATCTTACTGCTGGTCTACAAAGACCTGAATGGTCTTGGACCAAAATACATGTTTGATCTGTTAGTTCCTATGAAGCTCCCAGACCCCTGAGGTTCATCTGGATCTGGTTTGTTGTGGTTCCAGAACCAGAACCAAGCAAGGTGAGGCAGCGTTCAGTTATTCTGCTCCTCACCGGTGGAACAAACTTCCTGTAGACCTGAGGTCTGCTCAAACTGTAGATCCTTTAAATCAGGGTTAAAAACATTACTGATTACTGAAGCGTACTCTTAAATTAAATACTTACCTGCTGTACTCTACTGCCCTTATTTTTAACAACTTGTGCTTTTTATTATTTTACCTCTTTTCTTATAATTTTATTTCATTTATTTGGTATTTAAGCGTACTCTTAAATTAAATACTTTCTGAAAACCGTGAATGAGATGTGTACCTGCAGTACTCTACTGCCCTTAGTTTTCAGCAACTTGTGCTTTTTATTGTTTTACCTTCTTTTCTCATAATTTTATTTCATTTTATTTGTTATTTACTGTGTAATTATGTTTTGCCGCTTTTAATGTTGATGTAAAGCACTTTGAATTACCTTGTGTTGAATCTTTCAATGTGATTCAGTGCAATATTGCTGGAGTGAGATGCCGAGCTGCTACAGTCCAAGGACATTGAGCTACATTTAACAGTGAAAACAGTTATATTTGTTGTTTTTGCTGAAGACAAGAATTTGGACTTTGTCCTTAATAATTTGGGGTTTTTGGGAAAGTGCTTCATTCACAAAAGTAGATATTTTAAGACCAAACCGTGTTTGACCCATTGGAGAAATGAGCTAAAGCTCTTGAGTAAGTCCTTGAGTCTTGTTAAAGAAAAGAAAGCCCTTAAACTATTTTCTTTACTTGAAAGATATGATTTAATATGAGATGGCCCTTGTGAGTTATTTTTTATTTTAATAATTTATTTTATGTTGTAGCAGCCTTTCTGTGTGGAGTTTGCATGTTCTCCCCGTGCTTGCGTGGGTTTCCTCCGGGTACTCCGGTCTCCTCCCACAGTCCAAAAACATGCATATTAGGTTAATTGATGACTCAAAAACATGCCCGTGAGTGTGAGTGTGTCTGGTTGTTTGTGTATATGTGGCCCTGCGATGGACTGGCGACCTGTCCTGCCTCTCGCCTGAAAATAGCTGGGATAGGCTCCAGCAGACCCCTGTGAACCTGCAAAGGATAAAGCGCGTATAGATAATGGATGGATGGATATTTTATGTTGTACGATAATTAGATTCTCAGTGTATATTTTGTAATACTGATGTTGCTCAACCCAAGGCAAAAGTTTGTAATTCTGATATGACGTTTATGTGTGACCTTGTTTGTTTGTATCTATGTTTCAATAAAAAAACAAAAAAAACGTTGATTTGTGCTATGTAAATAAACTTGTCTTGCCTCGCTTTGTCCAGGTGGAGGCGCTGTAGGAGCAGGAAAGTAGAGTTGTTTTTTTAACGTAAAACGACAGAAAAGCAGCGATAAAGAGATAAAAGACGTGGTGTTGGAGCTGGTGTGTTGTGACGGTAGTTATAATAAGAGTAGAGGGAGTGTAAAAAGACTGGCACAACACCGGTACTCCCCTTATTCAACTGATGTCAAGTAAATTAGGCGGTGGGTAACAGCAGATGATTAAGTGATATATTTAAATACTAGGACATGATCCTGATTTTTAAAAAGAAAATTGTTTTATTGAATTTTCCAAACAAATTATGTGTACACAAGAAAACGCTCACATTCACCGTGCGGTGACCGATTGCGCCACTGGAGCTCAGAAAATGAAGATAAAAATGTTCGAGTTGTAAAAAAAAAAGTCAGGGGGGATGGTGGATTTTATCATATGGGGACAGATAATTTGTGCTGATTACAAATAATATAATATATTACAAATAATAGCAGTGACCAAAACACCTGCAGAAATACTGCAGGAATGACATAGCAGCAGTTAAATGCAGCCTTCTGTAAGCTTTAAATATCCACTGGGCTTACATCAAATACATCAAAACACAACAATAAAGAACAGTTTTCTGAACTTATCAATATGACTCTGTCCTTCACAGGATAAGTAAAATGGAGCACTGCAAAAACTCAAAATCTTAACAATAATATTTGTCTTATTTCTAGTTAAAATGTCTCATTTTAGTAAAAAAAATCTCATTACACTTAAAACAAGACTCATTACTGGAAAAAACAACAATTTTCACCTGTTTCAAGTAGATTTTCACTTAAAATAAGTAGAAAAATCTGCATGTGGAACAAGAATTTATTGCTTGTAATAAGAAGATAAATCTTGTCCCACTGGCAGATATTCCTACTTATTTCAAGTGAAAATTGACTTGAAACAGGTGAAAATTGTCAGATAAGTTATTTTTCTGGTGTTATTTTTCTGGTGATGACTCTAAATGTTGAAATAGCAGTAAAACCACATTCATTGATGAAATGACATAAGGGATGGAAAGGGGGGATGGCAGTTTTACAGGGGGATGATTTTAACCGTTTTTATTTCAGGGGGGGATGCCATCCCCCTCATCCCCCCTCAACTCGAGTACGGATTATAGAGGTCTAATTGGTCTCAATTGCATACGTTTATCTTAATAGCTATGTATGAATAAACTAAACTTGACACTTGAAACTTGAAACCTGGTCCTGGTCTTGGTCTCCGTCTCGGTTTAGATCTTGACTACAGGTCTAGTAGGGAGGCTGCCATTAGTCTGTATGTGAGGTTGTTGCTCCAGTCCTCCAGGTGGAGGCGCTGTTGGAGCAGGAAAATACAGTATATTTTAATTTAAATCTATAAGATTTAAGATTTAAATCGATAGAACTGCAATAAGAATATGTTTTATTGTAACATTAGAAGAAAAGGGGAGTGTAAAAAGACTGAGTTTCGCTGTTTTACTCAGGCTGCACTGCAGCGTCTATTCACAGGCGCGATCCCACTACTGAGCGGCACGGGGGCTTTGACCTGCTCCGTTTCCGACCTGGGCCGATGCACCCCTCCTTAGACGACCTGGTGGTCCCGGGCTTCCCCAGGAGCACCATATCGATACCGAACTTAGTGCGGACACCCGATCGGCATAGTCCACTGCAGCTCAGAGCTCCTGAGCTCAAACGATCCGCCAGCCTCAGCCCCCCAGTAGCTTGGATTACAGGCGCGCGCCACCGCACCCGGCGATGGGAGGAGGATTTATAGGAGGTTTATCCCTGAACAAGATGACGTCACAGAACTACACAGCGTTGTTTATTTAGGTGAGTAAAGCTGATTCTACCGGAGTATGTGCTCTTCTATGATTATGTCTCCAAAAGAAGTTGTAAATCAGTTCAAATCAGTCCAGTGTCTTCAAATGACCAAATTACTATAATCTAAAAATAAAGGAAACACATGTGTATGTAGTAGTAGTAGTGTTTATTTCGAATATGAATCATATTAAAAAAAAAGAAAGAAATAAGACAATCGTCTTAACATGAGACATAACATACAGTGAGTACAAATTCGAAAGGGAGTGAGAAGAAGTAAAACTTATAAACTCTCACCCCCTCTCCTTAAATATGACTAGCTAATATATGCAATGTGCAACTAACATTATGCAAACATAATATTGCCTATACACAATAATTACACACACACACACACACACACACACACACACACACACACACACACACACACACACACACACACACACACACACTAGTACCTACATACATGTATACATAGGGACACATACTGCATATAGGACATAAGGAAAAAAACAAAGAAGCATACAAAAAAACAAAAAACAAAAAAAAACACAAACAAAACAAGACAATAAAAACATTGTAACAACACAAGCTACTGACCAGTGTAAGAAAATAAGGATAAAAATAAATAAATAAAAAATAAACACTGTATCATTACACCCAAACATTTTGCTCATCCCTGTACCTCTGAAAAATAATATCTTTGTATTTTATTTTAAACTGTTTAATATTTGGACATTGCTTTAATTCCATTGAAAACTTGTTCCATAGCCTCACCCCGCTGACTGAAACACAAAAACCTTTCCTGTTTGTGCGTATTACGTAAACTGGTAAAGGAAAGTTCTGCCTCCTTCGTGTTTGGTGACGTCTATCACCCCCTGAACCCTCAGTCTCACCTACAAAAGGAGCTGTAAGAGTTGATCACCAAGCAGATCCCAGCGAGTCAGTAGGTGGGCTGTTTTGTTGGAAACAAGCCTTTAGTAACCAGTGTTGTGCTAGTTACTGAAAAATAGTAACTAGTTACCGTTACTAGTTACTTCATTAAAAAAGTAACTCAGTTAGTAACTCAGTTACTTGGACCAAAAAGTAATGTGTTACTATGAAAAGCAACTATTAAGTTACTTTAAATAAAAACATTTTTTTAAATGCTCCCATTAATGCCCCTCTAGCCTTCATTTCAGCAGGTACTGTATGGATTTGCATTGTGCCTTGTGTTCTGCATTCTGATTGGCTAAACAGTCTCCCTGTTTCTTCACTTCCTGTGTCAATAACGTTGGTTGCTTAGCAACAAGCTGAGAATGGCCAATGAGCTTCAGCAGTAGCTCAGGAACGGGACTCTTCGATGAATCACTCATTACAGTCTCAAATATAACCAATGGTAGCATGTCGGTTTATAAGAATATTTTTGCCCAGAAGAAAAAAAAGCAACAAAACGACCTATAACTATTTTCTTCTCTCGAAAAAACACAGCCGCACACGGGCTTTAGGAGAAAAAGACGCTACAGAGTCGGGATGCAGCGGCTCAGAAGAGCAGTGGAATACGTGCGAGGCGGTGCTGATCTCCGCAATTTGAAGCATTTTTAATTGTAAAAAGAATTTCACTTACCACAGGTTATTTTTGGAACGTAACCGCTGCGAAAAACGAGGGATTACTGTAATGACAATATTTCCACACTCGATGTAAGTCGCATCTGTGACGTCATGATACATTCCCTCTATATTGATCTAATATGGCAACAAGACCCGAACCGACCCGTTGGTCCAGCTTTCGTTTATTCATGTAATATCTAACTTCATCAAACGTGCTCGAAGCAACGTGGAGTCCTATCAACTCGACAGGCGTTAGTTAAAAGGCTGATCCTGGTGGATGTGTTGCTTAGCAACCACACAAATGCAAATAACACTGAGATATGTAAGGGATAATGCATTATCCCGCTTATACCGAGGTCACTTACCAAAAAACATAAATATTAAACCAGTTA
The DNA here is from genome assembly GCF_033807715.1 of Cololabis saira. NCBI lineage: Eukaryota > Metazoa > Chordata > Actinopteri > Beloniformes > Belonidae > Cololabis > Cololabis saira. The sequence goes on from NC_084603.1 coordinate 13,434,119, forward strand.
TTCATGCTTTTATGTGTTTTCAGTTGAGATCATTAGTTTTATAACAAGCCACAGCTGAGCGGCTGAGTGGACTATTTAAAGGAGCTGTATGTAAAAGCAATAATAAAACGAATCATAAAATGACCCCGATATGTCAACAGACATTTAAAAATCATGTTAATTTCAAATACTTATGTCACTGACAACAGCACTCAAGCCAGGATATTCCAGTTTAAAAAGAGGAGTTGCAGCCCTCAACTGATGTTTATGTTGTCATTTTTTGTTTTGGCCTGAAGCTCCACCCTCCACCTATCTCCCAATCACCAAGTCAGTAGTATGCCAGCTCGGCTCTAATTATCGCAGCCATGGCAGCCTACGTTCCTGCTGCATTCTGCAGCCTACCTGGCAACCTCTGGTCGGGGGGAGGAGGGGGAGGGTACACGCCGCTCAACAATATTTTGAAATTGACTGCAGTACCAGTTTTGGCCATTTCTTACAGACGGCTCCTTTAATCTCTTGTCTGCAGCCGTTGGAACCTGGTAAGTTACAAAGTTTTTTAACAAGCCATAACTCAGTTTCCTTGGTAACACCTGAGGGTCTGACTAATACCTGGAACAATCACTACCGTCCCATAAGGTCCTTATGCAACGGACACAGTGTTGACTTCTCCAGTAACTAGGACGGACGTGAGATACGACTTCTAGTCCGCTCAGCTCAGCTCGGCTATTTTCTTTTCTCTCCTCTTCTGCATCATCAAAATTGTTAAATTCAAATAAATTAAAAGAAATGACAAAATCACTCATGTCGCCGTCCTGCGGTAGCCGGCTCTTCTCTGGCAATTTGACCAAACTTGTTTCTAGGTGTAGGTTATAAGTGATAACCTACACCTGCCGGCCAATCAGAATCGATTATTCACACAGACCGTGGTATAAGTGCAAATGTACAAATGATAGACGTAAACTGGGCTTAAGTTGTAAAACAAACAATTTTATTTAATGTAACAAATAACAAACAACTTTTGCTTCAATAAAACAGTGAACAGTGAAGCCCCCCCAGTGGGCAGTGGAGGAGTAACATGTCCTGGGAACCCGGATCCAGGATCCTGCTGGTTCTTCAGGGGCCCGGGGCTCCGGACGCACCTGGGGGGTTGGATGGCTGGGCCGGGGGGGCGGCTAGGAGCCGGGTGACGGTCAGCGGGGCCGGACCCCAGTCCTGGGGGTAGTGGGGCTGCTGCTGCTGCTCCTGCTTCCTCCTCAGGGCGTCTCTGTACACCTGGGCGGCATCGAGGCGCCGCTCCAGCGACTGCAGCGGCTGCAACTCACACACCTGCTGGACACAAACAAACCGCCGTCACTGACGTCGTTCTGCACTTCTGCATAGGCCGCTATTGAAAAAAAATCGATTTTCCGATTCTAAATCGATTCTCATATTAATTCCTAAAAATCGATTTGGATGTTTAAAGATTGATTTTGTTTCATCATTACAACTTTTGGTATTTTTTTGTTTATGCCCAAAATAGAAATGTTTTGTTGGACACCAGAATAACTGGTGCCATGTTTTGCCTTTAAATATGTTTAAAGGTATGAAAACATTAAAGTTTTCAGTTATAATTGCATAAATTGTCCATATTTCATTACTTTATATACTGTCTTGGGGTTACATTTGCATAGAATGCTAAAAACCAAATTCTCAAAAATTAAAAACCGATATAGACCAAAAATGGAAAAAATTAAAATGGAATGTGGGAAAAAATAAAACCGATTTCCTAAGCCTCTGTTTCCTCCCTGGATCTGTTTGGTAATTCTGCCCCACGATGTTTCTGAAAGCAGTTCTATCAGCATTCTGGGAGCTGATTGGTCCTTACAGCATCATTAGCTGCAATACTTGCTGTTGAATTTCAATATAATACTAGTGTTAATATGTTGCAGAACTACAGTCATATAATTCATGCAACAGCTGAAAAAACAGTTTTAATAACACTAACACAAATCAATATTGGAATTGAATCGGATCGAATCAAATCTTGATAATCGATTCTGAATCTTAAGAATCAAATCGATTCTTGACATTTGAATCGATCCCCAGCTCTAGGACTGATCCTCCTCATTCATGTGTTAATGTCTCCTGGCTAGATGTGATATTTAGGTGTAGAAGAAAGATGATGGTGAACAAAGACGTTACCATCCAACTCCATGTGGAAAAAAGGAGAAGGAACGTGACTAAAACTAATCTGGTAGACTAAGACTAGACTAAAACTAGAATTGAAACAGGCTGACAGAAACAACACTACTTCAGATCTGCTGCGTTCTACCTGAGCTGGTCTCACCTGTCCCTGCTCCTCCTCCGAGGGGGAAGATGAAGACAACACATCCAGACCCACTTTGCGCTCCAACTTTCTGCACAGTTCACCGAGACGAAGGATCCTCTCACCCTGAAAGAGCGAAGGATGAGACGGGACATGAGAAGGTCCAGACGCATAACGCTCCTGCCGCCAGCAGAGGCCCACAGATACAACATCTACCTCCAAATCCAGGATTTGTTTCTCAGCTGCAGTGAAAACACTCGAGTGGAAACAGAGAAGCTTCACTGTGAGCCATGCACAGGCAGAGGGTTCCTTTTTCAAAGGCCTTTAAAAATAATATTTCAATTTTCAAGTGTGGACCGATCGTGCCATTCATTCACCAATATCTTCTAATAATTAATAATAATTCAGCTAAATAAAATGATATGAACATCCCCCTCCCTGACATGCACCTGGCAGGCCCTCGTCACGTGACCTGCCCTGCACTTTGCAGCTCTGCAGGAGGTTGACACTTCAACGAAGGGTATATTTTCACTTCCCGCTATGGTTTGCAGCAGTAGCATTATGCGCACATTACTTGTGTGTGTTGTTGTTGTTGTTGTTGTTGTTGTTGGAAGGCACTTGACGAATTTAACTTTGCCTTGCTACAACAACAATGCTTTGCAGCTGCGCGACAGGTGCTGTATATTGCTGTTAGTAAGTCGCGATTAGTCGCTTGCTGGCAGAAAGAGGGATAGAAATGCAGCTGCTCGTCTCTCTAGGTCTTTTTGGCCACCGTTTTAGAGATCATGTGATTTTAATTTAAAGTAATTTACCGGTAAATTAAGTTGCAATCCCCCACTTGGCTGCGTGTATGTGCGTGCGCACATGCATGGGTGCATGTTTCATGTGCATCAGATTTTTATTTTATTTATCAGGATATTTGATTGTGCAGACATGCCTGTAAGGAGAGGAGGTGGAGAGAGAGGGAAGAGGAGTGGAGTGAGGTTCTAAAGGCCGTAGATCCATCACCAGCTGGATAACAGACAGCACAGCAGGGAGCACATGTACCAGTTATTTATGTTGTATGTATATGTATGCCGTCATTACTTTAGTTTTGATTAGTGGGTATCCAGACTTATAGTTTTGTATTTTTCCATTAGTTTCAGGATTAGTTTTAGGTCCTGTCCCAATACTCCCACTACCCCTCGTTTTCATCCCTACCCCTAAATTTTGCGCGTTCCCGTGAGGGTAGTGGTGTCCCAATTCCTCTTTCCACCTAGGGGGAGTGAAGAAAACGAGGGTAGTGGCTATGAATCTGTCCCTACGGATCGAGGGTTTTCAGATGCTCACTAGCTGAACTAGGGACAGAAAAATTTCCCAGAATGCTTTTCGTCGTCATTTGCGGACTGAATCAAAAAAAAAAACATGGTGGACATTTCTTATTTTTTAGTGAATAAAATCAATATTTTGAGTTAGTTTCTGCATAAAAATGCGTTTTGATTACATTTCTAGCGAGAAGTATATATTTTACTTTCATAATATTCACACAGTGAATGTATATAATCACTCGTTTGCCCATTGCTGCAACCTCGCCAGAATAAAGGCTGATTTATGGTTCCGCGTTACACCAACACAGAGCCTACGGCGTAGGTTACGCGGCGACGCGCGCCGTACGCCGTACCCTACGCCGTAGGCTCTGCGTCGATTTAACGCGGAACCATAAATCAGCTCCTGAGCCGGCAGGCAGACAGAAATCCCGAAATTTTCGGAGCAAATTTCTTAACAGGCGTAGCTACAACTGTTAGATTTCATCTATTACACCAACATTTATCTTCCTGTGTTCCAGTGTTTTGTATTGTAATGTAGCAAAGTAACAAATGTAACAAATTTATTGTCGGAAAGTGTTAAAGTCGTGTTCCATGTGTCCCTTTTTAAATTCCAGCACCTGCCCCGCCAAAGGTCTCTGTACGTCCCTGCTGTGAGCTGAAATCCTGAGTGGGATCAGAACCGTCTGAGACGGGCTTCTCACAAACCTGCTGCTTCCTAAAGTTTCTGAGTTTTCATCAGTTTGGTGGTTAGATTTGTTAGCTTACAAAGCCAGAATTTATTACTTTTTCTAGGAAAATCTGCACATTTATAAATGTGAAAAATGTGTGAGAATCTGTGACTTTAGAGCAGGGCTCGGCAACCCGCGGCCGCGTGCGGCTCTTTAGCGCCGCCTTAGTGGCTCCCTGGAGCTTTTTCAAGGGGAACACAAACATTCTTAACGTTTTCCAATGTTGTAAAAATGTGTAGAATAAATACAAAATGTTTATATTTGTGTTAACGAAGATTTGTACGGAAAAGTATTAGGGCCATGCAGGAGAAATAATATTTGAGAGGGGAAGATTTTTTTTATTGTGTACTTTGAGAAAAAAGTCGAAATGACGAGAAAAAAGCTGAAATGTCGAGATTAATGTTTAAATACAATTTCAAGAATAAAGTCGAAATTTTGCCTTTTTTCTCAACATTTCAACTTTATTCACGAAATATTTACTTTTTTCTCAACATTTCAACGTTTTTCTCGAAATTGTACTTCAACATTAATCTTGACATTTCGACTTTTTTCTCGACATTTCGACTTTTTTCTTGAAGTGCATAATGAAAAAAAAATCTTCCTCCTCTAAAATATAACTTTTGTCTTTCTCCTGCCTGGCCCTGATACTCTTCCGCGTCACAGCCACGCGTTTCTACCAGCAGGGCGGCGCCAGCCATGTGGCTGTTGTAAAAAAAACGGCCAAAGGGATTGTTTCCAAAGGGAAAAAGAGAAAAGTAACTGAGGAGAAAAGAGGATTCAACGTTTCTTGGAGCGAATCATTTGCATTCATTGCCTGAATGTTGGCTCTGTAGCGAGAAGTTGTCCAATAACAAAAAGAGTAATGTGGAAAGACATTAGCATGCTACATTTGCAGCCGAGTACCCAGTTATAACTAATATACATACATGCAGCATGTGCTGGCTTTATTTTTTGTGGCTCCAGACATATTTGTTTTTCTGTGTTTTTGGTCCAATATGGCTCTTTCAACATTTTGGGTTGCCGACCCGTGCTTCAGAGAGTCAGAACTTGTGGACTTCCGACTTCATAAAGCCTGGATTGTTTCCAGGGGTGAGAGGCGTCACCTTGGCGATCACGGCCTTCAGCTTCTTCTCGGCGGCGTCTCCCTGGACGACGAGCTCGGTGAGCCGAGTCTTGGCCGCGGCTTGGCTTCGCTGCAGCTGCTCCTTCAGATGGAAATCCTTGTCCCGGGCCTGGTCTCTCTTGGCCCTCAACTCCCGCAGCTGGAGCCGCTGCTTCTTCTCCCTGGACACACGCTGGACATGCTCCGCCTGAGGAGGAAGTCAGACTGGGTTGGACCAGGTGTTCTGTCCATCCATGCTACCCGTCCAGAACTGCTACTTTGTGGTTCTGCGCACAGTCGATTTTCAAAGTTTGATTGCCATGTGTTTTTACAGATTAAGGGCCTGATTTACTAAGATCCTAAATAATGAGTACTAAATTGCGTGTGCACTGAAAAAGTTTGCACGTGCTGTTGTTGTGTGTTTTGCGGGTGATCAACTAAGAATGCTTGCGCAATTGATAACAGGTGCAAACCGCAGTATTTAAATGAGGTGTTGCCTGTCTTACGGTTTGCGCCATGGAGAGTCTGGATGGAAAGCAGGATAGTCGCAAGCGCAAAATGAAATTTGACGAGTTGGAGTTAGAGATATTAGTGGAAGAGGCAAATAAACACATTCATGAACTACAGCAAAGAAATTTAAACATTACCAAAAGAAACGCAATATGGGAGAAAATCTGCGATAGAATAAATGCAGTTGGTAACACAAAAAGAACGGCAGATGAGGTTAAAAGAAGGTGGCAAGATATAAGGCGAAGAACTAAAGAAAAAGTGGCCTTTAAAAAAAAAACTTTTGCAAACATTTTTAAAATAGCATGCAGCAGAATAAAGACTCTCTCTCTGCGTATTCTTTGATTTTGGCGATGTCGCCTCCTTACCACAATAACAGCAGCCATCGGTGCGTAATGCTGGGCAGATTAGCACCTTCCTTTCGAACGTATTAAATACAGACGCAATCACAATCCCCGCAATAACTTTCAGGCTTGGTAAATCTCATTGCGTGTGGTAAATGAACCTATTTGCATTTTCCCCTCCCAGTATTTAGTGCTTTCTGGCGGGTACGCCCCATATTGATTATTCATCAGGGCAAAAGTACTAAATGAACAGCGTGTGCTATTTTGCTCATTTGAGAGACGCAGTCCTCTTTGCACGCTGTTAGTAGATCAGCTTGCACATTGGTTTGCGGGTGATGTCAAGTTTGCACACGTTTTTACGCACGCAAACCTTTAGTAAATCAGGCCCTAAGTGCGTTAGCCACGCATGGACAGTTATCATAATTAATAGTAACCTAGCCCTCCACAGGGCTAACGTTATGTTAGCAAGGTACCGTAACGTTAATCTCATTAATTAACGCTATGTTAACTTAATTTGACCTTGTCTCGGGTGACGGTCCTCCGCTCTCGGAGTAAACGGGGTGTTGGGTGGAGATGCTGCAGCATTGAGGACGTACTGTTGTGGTATCAAGCGCTGTCTTAGAACCGAGATATACTTTCAGTTTGAGCTTGCTAACGTCCGTTAGCGTGCACCACCAACCGCAACGTCACTCGCGTAGTACGCAAGGAGAGCGCGTCTTACCGGCGGTGACCGATAGGGGGCAGTAAGCAGAGCAACAGTTGGAAAAGTGATTAAATATTTAGTAGCAGGGCTAGCAGCAGTAGCAGATTAGAACAACAAACAAGTTAACATGAAACCATTGGATGATGTAGGAGATTATAACATTGATTTGGTTGCGATTTCGGCAAAGGAAACGGCGCCAACGACCTCCGCGTCGTCACTAGCTGGTATCAGACCGGGACCAGCTGGTATCTGACCGGGACCAGCTGGTATCAGACCGGGACCAGCTGGTATCAGACCGGGACCAGCTGGTATCAGACCGGGACCAGCTGGTATCAGACCGGGACCAGCGCCACCCGCAGGCTAGAGCAAGAACTGCAGGTCGCTACGTGTTCAGTGTCTTTTTGAGAACATGCACGTCGACGCGTCAAATGAACGCAGGATACGCGTGGCGGCCATGACATGCAACAGTGTTCGCCTGGGTGTCCAGCTTGAAATGCTCCCACACTTTTGACATTTTCTGCCTTTTCTTTTAGTTAAAACCAAACATATCCGCCGCCTCTTTCTTCTTCCTTTACGTGCGCGGCGTCAGTGCGTTGTGCCGCATAAAACGTATTCCGGGCGAAATACCTGCTTTGAGCTGGTGAAATTAAACGATTCCTCGAGGCAGAGAAAATTCCTCCATCATTTTTTATAATCGAATTACGTGAATTATTCGAGGAATCGTTTCAGCCCCTTAACTAGTCGCAATGATATGAAGAGACGTCCTCAGAGAGCCGTCACACATCACAAAGTGATGCCCTCCAGAGTTACGTCGTCTGAGGGTTTGGCAGCAGCAGAGATGCAGCCGTTCCTCATGTCGTTAGACACGTCTGTAGTCCAGCTACCTGTAGCCCACCAGTCTGGCTGAGAGTCAGATACTGATCACCTGAGCCGTGGTGATCGGTTAGTACTGAGCAGCAATCTCATACCAGTTTTATTTCTCTTTAATTATATTTACTACTGACCCACAATTAAAGTTGCTTTCGTCAACTAAAATTATGACTAAATATCGTCGTCAACGAACCTTCATCACCTGAGGAAAACAAGACGAGACGCAACGAAAATGCTGGTCATGTGACGATAACGATAATTAAATATATAATGCAATATCGTAGAGGAATAAAAAACAGACTAAAATGTAGATTACAAAATGAAAACTCTGCTAAAAATCTGTCTTCATTTTCGTTGACCGAAACGAGACGAAATGTTACAACAAAGATCCTTAATATACATTTTTTTAAGTAGTTTCCTCTGGTTTAGTCTTCAGATCTTTGGATCCACTTTCCTACAGACGTGGAAAAGAAAACCCAATGTGTCGTCGAAAAAGAAAAAGATGGGGAGAAATGCAGAAAAACGAATATGTTGTAAACTCAAATTAGAGTCTTCTGTATCTGGAATGAATGTATTTTTGAGTTTATAAGAGTTATATATTACAATAATATAATAATAATAATAATAATAATAATACGATAACCTTGTTTGAATTGTAAAATGGGTTTCGCTCAATACAATCTTTGACTAAAACTAGACTTAAATGGACAATTCTGACTAAAATAATCAGACTTTTAGTCGACTGAAACTTGACACGACTAAAAGGAGAATGAACGTGACTAAAACTAATAAAAACTAAAATGATAGCTTGACCCAAAGACTAGACTAAAACTAAAATTGAAACAGGCTGACAGAAACAACACTAGTCAGAACGCCTGCAAGGTCATTACTGCGTGACTCAGTTCACGTTGATTCTCTTCATTTAGCGTCTAGTACAACACAAGTTGTCTCCAGAGACCAGAACATGAAGAGGATGAAGAACGGAGAGAGGAGAGGTTTCAGACGGGGTTCTCACTCTCAGCCTGCGGAACTTGCACACGGTCATGGCCAGCTTCCTCCCGTTCTCGACCCTCTGCTCTTCCAGCTCCTGGTTTCTCTTGATCTTCTGTTTGAGTTCCTCCAGCAAATTGGACGTTTGGGCTTCTTCCTCCTGTCCACAGGGACGAGACAAACCCTCAGAGGCTGAGCGTCCCACACAGAATCCTGTACAGGACACTCAAACATCGAGAGTGTCTCCCACATAGGCCTGTGTTGAAAAATCGATTTTCCGATTCTAAATCGATTCTCATATTAATTCCTAAAAATCGATTTGTATGTCTAAAGGTCGATTTTTTTTTTCATCATTACACTACAACTTTTGGTATTTTTTTGTTTATGCCCAAAAAAGGAATGTTTTGTTGGACACCAGAATAACTGTTGCCATGTTTTTGCCTTTAAATATGTTTAAAAGTATGAAAACATTAACGTTTTCAGTTATAACTGCACAAATTGTCTATATTTCATTACTTTATATACTGTCTTGGGGTTACATTTGCATAAAATGCTAAATACCAAATTCTCAAAAATTAAAAACTGAAATAGACCAAAAATGGAAAAAATTAAAACGGAATGTGGGAAAAAATAAAACCGATTTCATCCGTCTCTGTTTCCTCCCTGGATCTGTTTGGTAATTCTGACCCACATGATGTTTCTGAAAGCAGTTCTATCAGCATTCTGGGAGCTGATTGGTCCTTACAGCATCATTAGTTGCCAATACTTGCTGTTGAATCTCAATATAATACTAGTATTAATATGTTGCAGAACTACACTCATATAATTCATGCAACAACAGCTCAAAAAACAGTTTTTTTTTTTGTTTTTTTTTTTAAGAAAAAAAAATATTCTACCCACATTCCTACCCTCTCCATAATTAATAAATAAATTTAAAAAAATATAATGGCAGCAACAGCGATATCAAACTATATATATATATATACATACATACATACAAACATACATACATATAAGGCACAAGTTCGAAAATAGAGATACTCAAATTCTTCAGTTTTGAAAATAATGGAAACCAAAATTCTTGAAAAATATGACCACGGTTGTATTTTTCCAAAGTTAATTTTTCCAATTGTAAAAAAACTGAAATTTGATCAAAAAAAAACTTGAAAGTTGGAGGGGAATCATCTTTCCAAAGTAAAAGTATGCATTTCTTAGCGAAGTATGTGATCATAATTAATATCCTGCTTTTTTTCCGGTCTAACTGAAGATCCAGTGTGTCATTTAATAAATACAAATTGGAGCTTAACTCAAAATTAATTTCTAATACTGATTGTGTGAAGGAATGAATTGATTTCCAGAAACTTATTAAAAGATCACGTTCCCAAAACATATGTACAAATGTTCCATCGATTCTTTTACATCTTGGACATTTTGAAGATATATCCTTTGAAATTTTGTGCATTTTAATTGGAGTTAAATACAGTTTGTGAATAAATTTAAAATTAGCCTCTTTCATTTTATTACTAGTAAAAGGAAAATGTATTTTTTCACATATATTTAAAGACCTTCAAAGACCATCCCCAACTACTTCTCCCATATCTTCACTAAAGTTTGGAAAGATGACAAACCTCCTTGTGATAATCCTTGTGAAATATTATAAAACTCACTGATCTTTCCTTTAATTGTGTCTGAAGTTATAAACACGTCCTCAATTTCAGATAATCCAAGTCGGATTTTATTTGCTTTGATAAGTGATTGAACAATGCTCCGTATTTGTAAAAACAGTTTTAATAACACTAACACAAATCAATATCAGAATTGAATCGAATCGGTTCGAATCAAATCTTGATAATCGATTCTGAATCTTAAGAATGGGAATCGTATCGATTCTTGACATTTGAATCGATCCCCAGCTCTGGTCTGACGGCGCTCTGACCTTCAGACTGGAGTTCCGTTCTTCATTATCTTTGATCTTAAGCCGCTGCTCAAGTTTGATCTTCTCCTTCTGCTTTCTGGATTGCTTGGTGAGGAGCTGGATCACCTCGTCGATATTCATCTGACTAACAAACACAGAGCACAACGTTTCCTCGTCACCCAGCCGGGCGTCACAGACGAGTCACGGGAGTTGTTTTACCCCTGAACCCGTCAGATTCCACCACCGAACCCTTCTCTCTCAGAACACGGTGGTGGTGATGTCATGGTTCGGCCCCTGCTCGGTTGTATCAACATGCACTTTTTTACTAGGGATGTCCCGATCCGATCACGTTGTTTAAGGCCCCGTTTACACGTAGCAAAAATGGTGGTGTTTTCATGCGTTTTGGCCGTTCGTTTACACGAAAACTACGCTCAAAGTCACCAAAAACGATAATTTCTGAAACGGAGGGAAACGGACATTGAGGCCACGTTTACACATAGCCGGGTATTTACAAAAACGGATATTTCCCCCTCTACGTTTTGAAAAATATCCTCGTTTACACGAACCCGGATAAATACGCTGTTATGGTGCTATAAGCAGCCAAACCTGCAGGGGGCAGTGTAACGAGAAGCGTAAAGTCATGCTAGCCAATCAGAATCCTGGAAAAAAACGTCAACAAATGACACGTGTGAAGCCTGAATAATATGGTTCCGCGTTAAATCGACGGCGTAGCCTACGTACGGTGCGCGCCGCCGCGTACCCTACCCCGTAGGTTCTGCGTTGGTGTAACGCGGAATCATAAATCAGCCTGGACTGCCAGTTACTTCCAAGACGGAACGAGAGTCTTTTGTTTGGAGTGACAGAGAAGTGGAGTTACTTTTAAGTGTGAGTTTAGAATATAAAACAAGTAAGATACAAGAAAATATTGACGGTGGCCAAACAAATTGTAAACACAGGTCGCACACATGACGCTGGTGACGTTTCTGTTGCATAATGTGACATTCTGAAGCCTAAAGGCTGAATTAAGGTTCTGCGTCACACCAACGCATAGCACACGCCGCAGCCGTGACGCCGTCATGAACCCTTCAGACTTCTCCGTCTCTCCATTTGGTCGCGGTGCAGTACCCCCCGCGGCCGCTAGCTAGCGATCTTTTTCTGAATGGTTTATCCAACTTTTTCCGGTCACAGTAAATCAAAGACATAAGGACAACTATTGTGCAAAAAACCAAAACAAAAAAAATCACATATAAACGAAGAAAAGAGCCCTGAAAGTTCACTTCTGCTTCAAAACGGAAACCGGAAATGCGTTGCTTCCAAGCGAACCAATCACAGCCCTCTCTGTCTGCGTGTGGTCTGCGTCTCCTCGACGCGTAGTCACAATTTTCGGGAGGTGCACGTCAGTGACGGCGCAGGTGACGGCGTGTCGTCTGCGTGGACGAAAACCACACGCCGTAGGCACGGCGTCGTTTTGACGCAGAACCATACCTCAGCCTTAAGTCTCCGTTTCCCTCCGTTTACAAGCAAACGTGAAAACGTTTGCTTGTAAACGTTTTTTGAAAATCTCCACTTTGGCCGGAGTTTTCAGAAATTATCATTTTTGGAGACTTTGAGCTCCGTTTTCGTGCAAACGAACGGCCAAAACGCATGAAAACACCACCGTTTTTGCTCCGTGTAATCGGGGCCTTAGGCTTCAGAACGTGACATTATGCGACAGAAACGTCACCAGCGTCATGTGTGCGACCTGTGTTTACAATTTGTTTGGCCACCGTCAATATTTTCTTGTATTTTACCTGTTTTATATTCTAAAGTTTCACTTAAAAGTAACTCCACTTCTCTGTCACTCCAAACGAAAGACTCATGTTCCGTCTTGGAAGTAACTGGAAGTTACTCGTGTCATTTGTTGATGTTTTTTTCCAGGATTCTGATTGGCTAGCATGACTTTATGCTTCTCGTTACACTGCCCCCTGTAGGTTTGGCTGCTCATAGCACCTTAACAGCGTATTTATGCGGGTTCGTGTAAATGATGGGATTTCTCAAAACGTAGAGGGGGAAATATCCGTTTTTGTAAATACCTATGTGTAAACGTGGCCTCAGACTTGATCGAAATTGCACGTTGCAGGGATCAGATATATATTTTATTCTCATTATGTAAACGTAACTTCCGGTAGACGTAACTTCCGGTCCTCCCCCCTATCCAATCAGAACCCTTCCCAACCCCCAGACCTTAAAGGGAAAGTTCCGTTTTTTACAACCTGGACCTTATTTCTGGCATTTTTTATGGTCGTATACTCACCCAGAAAAGTTTGGTGTCATTTGGAGTCCTTCGGAAGATATTAGGAGTTTTGTGCGAGCCGCTTCTCCATATAACGGTAGTGAACGGGGCACAGCGGGACACAGACGATGCAGCGTCTAAATAACACATTATTGCCGCGAAACTCGTTCATTTCTTTTATGAATCACTAGATCTGCTTCCAGGACCTGTTGTCTACATCCGGGGCTGTGTGTGTAACATATAAATCCGTTTGTAAACAAGACCTCTGACCTGCATGACGTCATCTCTGTGCGCGCACTCTGTCCTCCGTTCAGTGAGCTCTTCAGCCGTATACTCTGGCTCAAAACGGTAAGGACGTCCATCATATTCAAAGTCGTCGTCCACAACCTCAGAATTTGACAAATATTCAGACATGTTTCAAATAACTAACAGTAAACTAACAGTAGCGAACTCCAGCTGTACACAGAGCTGTGTCGGCGATACGCGCACAGAGATGACGTCATGCAGGTCAGAGGTCTTGTTTACAAACGGATTTATTTATTACACACACAGCCCCGGATGTAGACAACAGGTCCTGGAAGATGCACAGAAGCAGATCCAGTGATTCATAAAAGAAATGAACGGGTTTCGCGGCAATAATGTGTTATTTAGACGCTGCATCGTCTGTGTCCCGCTGTGCCCCGTTCACTACCGTTATATGGAGAAGCGGCTCGCACAAAACTCCTAATATCTTCCGAAGGACTCCAAATGACACCAAACTTTTCTGGGTGAGTGTACGACCATAAAAAATGCCAGAAATAAGGTCCAGGTTGTGAAAAACTGAACTTTCCCTTTAAGAGGAATTGGATAAAGCCGATCAAACGTGTTTTCCATGTAAACCTCAATTCGGAATTACTATTTCCATGTAAACTCAAAGGAAAATAGTTTAATTTGGAATTATTTATTCCGAATTAAAAAACATCATGTAACCGTGGCCTGTGACAGGGCTGTAATAGTTGTTCCGCCTGCAGGGGGCGCCACCTCACTTCTCTGAGCTGCTGCTCTCCTGCTGCTGCTCCTGCAGGCGGCTCGGCCGGGTGTCCTGGGTGTCCCGGGTGTCCCGGATGTCCCGAGTGTCCCGGGTGTCCCGGGTGTCCCGGGTGTCCCGGGTGTCCCGGGTGTCCCGAGTGTCCCGGGTGTCCCGGGTGTCCCGGGTGTCCCGGGTGTCCGGGGTGTCCCGGGTGTCCCGGGTGTCCCGAGTGTCCCGGGTGTCCCGGGTGTCCCGGGTGTCCTGGGTGTCCCGAGTGTCCTGGGTGTCCCGGGTGTCCCGGAGACGGTCCGGATGCTGCTGGTGGCCGTGCAGCATCTCCTCGTCCTGAAGGTTGAGTGTCTCCCACTTAGACATCAGCTCCTGCAGCACACACACACACACACACACACACACACACACACACACACACACACACACACACACACAGAGTCAGCGAGTGGACCCAGAGTGAGCAGCAGGAGGACGAGCCGGCGCCTCCCTCCACCTGGATGACGGCGTCCAGCTCAGCCTGCTCGTTGTCGAAGGCCTGAAGCTCATCATCTCCATGTCCATCCAGGACCTGCTGCCAGCCGTCCCTCACCAGCACCGTCCTCCTCTGCAGCTCGTCCTGAGTCCACACGGAGAGGACAGAGGTTCAGGAGCAGCTCCTCCATGATCTTAAATACATAAATGTGCTGAATCTGGATTTTTAGAAATGTAAATCTGTGAACTGAATCACCCTCTGAGACAGAAAGTCCTGCTCGGTCCTCTCCCGTTCAGCTCCAGCTCTCTCAGCTCCATCAGCCTCACCCAGCATGATCTCTCCTGGTGTCAGAGAGAGAGAGAGAGATAAATATATACTTTATTTATCCCACACTGGGGACCTTCACTTGTTTTAGTTTAGTTTAGTTTATTGGTCCTTTCAGTTTCCACAACACAAATAACACAAAGTACAGGTGTAAATCGTCAGTATTATACAAAAATATATATATATAATCTTTGGTGTGTATATATATATATATATATATATATATATATATATATATATATATATATATATATATATATATATATATATATACAGTAGACTGAAGCCTAAGCTTATGACGCCTACCCTTTTCACAAAAAAATGTTAGCTTTTATAATCTAGTGCAATGTCATTAATAAATATCATTACATACAGTATTTATATAAGCAATAATACATAATACAATAGTACATACACATACCTACACATACATACATATATATATATATATTAATCATTTTGTATTTATAGGTGCTTTTGAATTGTAATAACGTGCTACACATTTTCCTTTCTGTATCTCAACTGTTCCACAGATTAACTCCTGTCACTGAGATCATCGTTGTTTAACGTTGGTTCTTTGTTTTCCTGAACATATAGTTCCCCTTAGTTCATATTGGCTAACTCTGCTTTGGAAGAGCTTCTGAATGCTGTCAGGAAGTGTTTTATTGTTGATTTTAAACATAAATTGCACTGTTAATAAGGTCCACTAAATCTCTGAATTTAAGCATATTTGAATTTACGAATAATCTACATGTTGGTTCTCAATAATCTGCTTTGTTTACAACTCTAATGGCTCTTTTTTGTAAGATAAAAATCGGGTCTGTGATTGTTTTGTATGTATTTCCCCAGAACAAAGTGAGTTTCCCCATTGAGGGAGAAATAAAGGATTATTTTATTTTATCTTATCTTATCTTTTGATTGAAGATTCATTCATATATTTATGCCTGATTCTGAGACAGGTGTCTTACAGCGCTCATTAATGTCTGATACTAGTTTAAATTTGAGTTCTTTATTTCTTTTTGCACCTTTTTTCCTTGATATTTGTCTGACCTTGAACTTAAAAAACTCCCATCTACCAGAGGTTATCATCTGTTAAGGACCCACTTGATATTAACGTTTTTGTTTTTTTTTGTTGAAGATTTCTTTGCTGCTGAATTTGTCATTTGCCGTTTAACAAGTTAAAAAAAAATTATACTAATTGTTGATTTAATAAAGTTCATTTTGTCTATGGGTTTACAATTTCATTAGCTAATTCTTTTTGTTTGACAAAATGTTTAGGTTTTTTAATTTCCTTACATGTTTCGGCAAATCCCTTCATGTAAACATGTAAAGTAATTAAAAAAGCTAAAAAAAAATCAGACAAAAAGACTTAAAGAATAAATAAGACTAAATTATACTAATTATTGTTGGATCAATTTGGATTTCTGGCGTCAAAACTTAATTAGATCGCAGTACTCATCAAACTAATGACTTGTGCATTCCCAATGTTTCTATTTGGTTGAAGTACGAAATTGTTCTTACAATGAATTTTTAACTAGATACAACCTCCAAGTAACCCCAAAGGAATATGCTGCTGTTATTAATGCCATTCCAACAGGAATGTCCTTAGTTTTTAGTTAAAATTGTATAAAATTATATATATATATATATATATATATAACAACAATAACTGACTATCTGCTGATGGGCCTTTTGCACATTTTTCCCTTGATATGATCTTGAACATAAAAAATCTCCCATCTACCAAGAGGTTATAATCTACGGAAGAGTAACAGGGCCAGGCAGGAGAAAAATAAAAATATTTTAGAGGAGGAAGATTGTTTTTTCATTATGCACTTCGAGAAAAAAGTCAAAATGTTGAGAAAAAAGTCGAAATGTCGAGAAAAAAGTCAAAATGTCGAGAAAAAAGTCGAAATTTCGACTTTATTCACGAAATTTCGACTTTATTCTTTAAATTGTACTTCAACATTAATCTCGACATTTTGAATAAAATTTAATAAAGTTAAGAATAAAGTCGAAATGTTTCATTTTTTCTCAACATTTCAACTTTATTCACGAAATTTCGACTTTTTTCTCGACATTTCAACTTTTTCTCAACATTTCGACTTTTTTCTCAAAGTTGTACATCATTAATCTCGACATTTTGACTTTTTTCTCGAAGTGCATAATGAAAAAAAAATCTTCCTCCTCTAAAATATTATTTTTATTTTTCTCCCTATTAATTAATTAATATAATATTATTATATTATTATTATATTATATATATTATTAATATAATACTCATAATACTTGAACCCAGCAGCAGTGTTGCCCGTACCAAGATGGCGGCCGTGTTCCGTTGAACTGGACTCTCCCGTTTCCAACGTCCCCAGTTCCGTCGGTTCGTCCATCGAGGTGTCGAGATCGGAAACCTCTGACATAATTAAAGCTTTTAAAGTACCTTTTGGTGCTTTTTCCGTGTCGTTAGTTGGTGGTTTCTAATTTCTATACCGAAACAACAGCGGGATCGAGATGCCTCTGCCGTGTGTTGTTGGTGGTCCGTTTCCATAGAAACCAGTCCTCCGCGGTCACGTGACTGCAACGGCCCGTTTTTATTTTATTTTATTTTTATTTTGTACATGTAAAAGACAACAATTAAAGAGAAGATAAGAAAAAAAACAACGCAAACAAAGATAAATAAATAAAGAATTTCATACTTTAACACTTAATATCTTAATTTACATGTGCAAAAAGGAGTAGGAAGAAGTGTAAACCTATTTAATCCTACCCCCATTCACTAATCATTTATTAACAAGTATTTATAATAACTAGCTATACTATAATTATACTCACAGACTGTACTCACACAGTTACCTATACAGACACATAGTTGAGTATTTCTATATATTTGTACACACATGCCCATATAAATATTTATATAAATATACTTATTTACACCATACTATCTCTATATTAATTATCCATTTGCTCTATATCTATGTATATATTTACTTACACACGTATTCACACACATACACACATATATACATACACATACACCCCTACATACCTACATACATATATAATATATATACATACACACACATATATATATTCACATGCATACATATACATATAATTAGCTGCCCACAACAAATATAAACAAATCTACCCATTCACACAATAGTGTTTATTAGACGATCTTTTTTGTTCCTGAATTTGTCGTTTGCAGTTTAACAAATTTAAAAAAATTATAGTACTTAGATAGAATCCTTTTTTTTTTAAATAATAATAATAATAATAATAATAATAATAATAATAATAATAATAATAATAATAATAATAATAATACATTTTATTTATAGGGCGCTTTTCATGGCACTCAAGGTCGCCGTACAACAACAAATACAGTCAATAAAATAATTAAAACAGACTCATAAAATATAAACAGACAACTGCACAGAACCCGTAGCAGAGCAATCACAAACAGGAGGGCGCTGCAGACAAACTCAATTATCTGTCAAAATGCACTAGATGTCAGGTCAGATGTCAGGTGTGTGTGTGTGTGTGTGTGTGTGTGTGTGTGTGTGTGTGTGTGTGTGTGTGTGTGTGTGTGTGTGTGTGTGTGTGTGTGGGTGTGTGTGTGTGTGTGTGTGAATGAGGGGAGTGGGGGGGTCAAGGGAGATTGTTTCTTTTCTCTTTTTAATGTAAAGCACTTTGTGTTGCATTTTATCTCCATGCTATATAAATAAATAAAGTTTAAATAAATGTCAATGTATTAATAAAGCACAATATTTTCTTCACTTTCTTAAGGAAGTGAAACTATATGTTAAATCAATAGCAGACTCTAATAACAAAAGGGCCCTGATAACTATTTCTATATGTAATATTTTGCACGCATGTGTCTAATTAGCTCCCCCTGGCTGTTTCTAGGTATAAGTGTTCTATACCTCATTCTTTTGTTTGCTGTATATATGTATATATGTATGTATATGTGTATATATATGTATATGTGTATATATATGTATATATATATATATATATGGATAATGGTATATGGTAATAATGATGGATGGATGGATGAGGGATGGATGTCAGATGAACGTTTCTGCAGACTTGGTCTTGTAAGTGTATTTTCCAACCACCGGAGGGCGCTGCAGACAATCTCAATTATCTGTCAAACTGCACTAGATGTCAGGTCAGATGTCAGGTGTGTGTGTGTGTGTGTGTGTGTGTGTGTGTGTGTGTGTGTGTGTGTGTGTGTGTGTGTGTGTGTGTGTGTGTGTGTGTGTGTGTGTGTGTGTGTGTGTGTGTGTGTGTGTGTGTGTGTGTGTGAGAGACGAATGACCACAGACCTCCACGTCCCCCTGCAGGTCCTACTCGTGGGCACTAGGGTGTAGCTGCTGGATAGAAGTCTGTGTGCTGGTTCACACTTCTGATCTGAATATTATCTCACATCACATTTCCGTGACACTTCAGTGCAGCTGCAGCACCTCAGTCAGGTCCAACCACGCTGGAGCTGAGTCTCTACCTCCAGGCAGGTCCTCGTCCTGGCGTCGGTGCGACGCCCCACTGGCTCCAACCCCGGCAGGTGGGCCGGAGGCTGCTCTTGAAGGTCGCTGCGACAGCATCAGGCTGTGTGATCAGCCTAAGTGTTCAAGGTCGAGTCACTGCATGCAGCACATGTGGTCGAGTCAGAACCAAACTCATGAATATCTCCTCTCTGTTAGCTCTTTATTCTCTTTTCTTTTCGCTAACATTGATGACGGCTGGCTGTGAGGCTGTCAATCAAAAATCCACTCCCCAAATTATACATAAAAACGTTGCTCCATATCATTTAACTAGGGATGGGAATCGAGAACCGGTTCTTGTTCAGAACCAGTTCCCAGTGTTTCATTTGCACATTTTGCAAACGATTCGCTTTTTGATTCAAGAGGGAATGAATGATGAATGATGTCATCACGTACGTTGCGTGGCAATGTGCTTAAATCAGCAGTCAATAGTAAACATGGCGCCCAAGTTATCAAATGCTCGACAGTCCAGTAACATTTCAGTAAAATAGATAACTAGCCATACTTGCAAAGTCAATATTTCATCAAAGGGAGGAAATACTACCAACATGCAAAAACATTAGTGCACACAGCATGCAATAACAATCAATGAATGTCGCGTTTTCAATCCGCTCCAGACCAACATCAGTAACTCTCAACCCAGCAGCAGCAACAACGTTAGCATGTCCTTGGCTGCCTCATTGTTTTCCTTTTTCCCAAATGAGAATCGATGAGGGAATCGATTAAGAACCGAATCGTTAAGCAGAATCGAAAATGGAATTGGAATCGTCAAAATCAATTCCCATCCCTAATTTTAACTAAAAAGTCCAAACAAACCAAACATTACAACTTAGTTCCTAGGCTGCATAAACACTTGGTCTACGATACTTCATAGGAGGCAGGTTTAAAGATTTACTTCCACCAACTGGTTTATTTAAGAATAAAAGTCGGTCGTCGTGTTCAATAACTTTAATCAGCATTCGTGTACAGAACATCTGGAAGAACCTCAACACATAAGATGACCAGTACTTATTCACATCCCCAAGTTTTATACAGAAAATGTGGCAAAAGTTCACATTTCAGGGCAACATCCAGTAACAGCGACTTGGATACAAGAAAAACAAGCAAAAATAATAATAATAATAATAATAATAATAATAATAATAATAATAATAATAATAATAATAATAATAATAATAATAATAATCACTGAAATAATCACATTTGATTTAATGATACAAATAATTTCAAGTATCACCGAGGATCCACCCCTCCCTCCTCCACATCGATAATCGTACATGAACATAACGCAAATAATAACTCAAATATCAAAATGCTGTACAAAAAACCGGATGTTGAAGAAGTGAGTTAGTAAAGACATTACAGCATACAGATAAAAATAAAACATACAAAAGAGGCACTTAAGAATACCTGACACACACACACACACACACACACACACACACACACACACACACACACACACACACACACACACACACTCGAGCCCGTGTTATATTACAATCCACCTGAAAGGTCCAACTAAACCGGACAAACAACTCAGAGGCTTTAAAGTTAAAAAGAGTCACTACAGTTATTTATTAATGTGAGCAGGACCACTTATGTGCTTTTTAAGATACTGAATATTTTAAGTTTTAAACTTACAGGCTAAAATATGGCTGAAAACTATATTATTACATATTTCACATCAGAGAAGCTTCACGCAGGAAGACGTCGCTCAAAATCCCCCTCCTGGTTTTATTTACGTAAAACGAGCTTTTCACTGTCGGCGCTACGTTAACGAGACTTTCTGCTGCACTTGTTTTAATCTATTGCATTTTTTTGTTTTTTCATAACTAGGCTATGCAGCAATATCATCCCCGACCACAAGGGGGCGCATGGCTCAGTGTGGTGAATAGAAGTGAATTTCTAGTGATCTAGTGGGACCAAGTGACGTTACAAAATCAGAAAATGGGCTCATATTTTTGTGTCATGTGATCTGCTGCCCCCATGTGGTCGGGATCGGTATCGCTTCATAAAGTATAACATAAACATGGTAAAGTTTTTTTCTGGCATAGAAAATCTAGCGTGATGACTCAGTACATCATTTTCTTCGGAGCGATTTTAAAGAATACAGGACAGAATATTGTGATAAAGTTCTTTATTTTCTGTAATGCAATTAAAAAAACAAAAATGTCATACATTCTGGATTCATTACAAATCAACTGAAATATTGCAAGCCTTTTATTATTTTAATATTGCTGATTATGGCTTAGAGTTTAAGATTAAGATTCCCAGAATATTCAAATTTTTTGAGATAGGATATTTGAGTTTTCTTAAGCTGTAAGCCATGATCAGCAATATTAAAATAATAAAAGGCTTGCAATATTTCAGTTGATTTGTAATGAATCCAGAATGTATGACATTTTTGCATTACAGAAAATAAAGGACTTAATCACAATATTCAAATTTTCTGAGACAGTCCTATATGTAATAATAAACCTGCTAATCACTATTAGCCTCATTAGCATCGCTGCTAAAACTAACTAGCTACAGTAGCTTTGTTTACATCAGCAAAACTATCGTACAAAAAACGAGAGTGCGTTCCGCCTCTAATCGGAAGTTCTGAGCTCCGGAGTTTCAACCGGAGCGCCGCCGACTGGTTTTACCGTTTGCAGCAGTTCCGTCTTATTTTAGCAACGTTACAATTACGAAAGAAGCCGTTATATTTTTAGCTCAAAAACCGTCCTAACGGTGTAACGAACATTTACGGACGTGGTTAGTCGTTTCCTCGCATCTCGCTACGTTCACCCTGCAGGACCGAATCCAGATTTTTGCGTTAGTATTTTAAATGCACCGTATATCAGACTTTATTGTTATTGTTCTGAAATAATGCACGTGTGCGGTGAGGCGACGCGGCGTCAGGTCCGGTAAAAAGGAAGCAGCGGCTAGGAGCCCGGACGACTTCTCCTTGAAGCTTTTGTGCAGCGGAAGCCGATGGATTGATGAGGTGACGATAACGAGAGGAAGCCCGAGGAAACGGAGAGGCCACGCGCCGAGAGTAATGGCTTCAACATCTGGACAGTGTAAAGACGACGACATGGCATGAACTTTTTGACTTCGGTTCGGCTCGCTCGTGAGATATTCCTGCTATCGGTGTTAAAACGGACATTGGGATCCTCCGACCGCCGACGCATTTATTCAGCGAGCAGCAGTCTGCTCTAAACAGGTGTCGCCTCCTGGTGGCTCTTATATGAACTGCAGAATTAAGGCACTGCTGAACCGGCTACATGTATCAGGATCATTCGTCCCCAGTCCAAACTACCGCTGTCTGGTATCCGGAACTTCAGCTGGAGGCTACGATGAATATTCGAAGGGCGGGTTCATGAAACGAGCCGTTAGCGAGGGAACAGAAGCGCGTACGGATGGCGAAGGACGATCACGGCCGACGGCGTGAGAGCACCGAACTTTGCAGACGGCTAAATAAACCACAACCCGGACGCCGGACGTTCACTGGTTTGCTAACAGATGACCGTATTAACCTGCTCTAACGAGTAAAACTGAGCACGTGTGGAAACGCTGTTCCTCCGTTTTTAGTAACATCGCCGTCACCACGGTTACCAGTAAAGTTATTGTTCTTCAACGTTTCTAGAAAGTCACTTTTTTGCTCTTTATTTTTGTACAATTTTCGGAAGAAGTTAGCTACCTTCAGCCTCTGGAGACGGGAGACGTCGCAGAGTCGGTGTTTAGTTGTGCGTCAGTTAACGCAAGAGAACGAAGATTTTCGGTTAAAACCTGCGTTAAGTATTGCTGACTCCTCCCCCTCCTCGTTTGTTCCTGATCAGCGTCGCTCCCGACGACGTCTGCAGAGAATGTGAAGCTGGTGTCACGCCTGGGATGGTTGGGACGTCCCCCGGATAACCGGACGCCACCGAGTTCAGAGAGAAGTCCTGAGTGCTAAACAACATCAGATCAGATCCCAGGGGGTTCTGATCAGAGTCCGTCTGCGAGGGACTTGACGGACGGACGTTGAAATCACAATTGTCTGGAAGTGGTTTTATAACAGCAGCAGCTGCTGAATTCTGTATGTTATTGGCGCAGAGGAGGAAGTCATCCTTCGTCCCTAGAGCTGTCCAGCTCCTAAACTCAGCATCTTAATCTAATCTATTTATTGTTTCTTTTTTACTCATCTTAACCTTTAGACCCCAGAAAGCTAAGTGCACTTTAAAACACACGTATTTTAAATGTTGAATATCTGTGTTTGTTTGTATGTCCTTAAGCTGCTGTCATGCCTTTTAAATTGCCTCTAGGGCAGGGGTGTCAAACTCATTTTGCTTGGCGGGCTGGATTTGCATGCTCAAAATAACAAAAACGGTGCAAACTTTTTTTTTTTTTCTAATTTTTTTTTTTTACTATTGTTATCTAATCCAATATCAGTTTAGTTAATTTTAAAGGAAATGTGCACTTTGTTTACACTCTAATTATGTAAAATATATTTCTTCAGGATCTTTTCTTGAAATTTCTCGTTTTTTTTTCAAATTATGTAAGATACTTTTAATTTCATTTTACAAAGATAAACAGAAACAAGTATGTTTTTTTTATATTTCGCTTTTTTATAGGAAATTTGATGAAAAGCAAAACTTTCTTATTACATCCGAGAATGTTTCTTTGTGATTTAGAGATTTTTCCAGTACAATTAAGTATATTTATTTTTAAAAATTGGCGCAGATATTTACGCCAGTGTGCCGAAAAAGTCAGCACTTCTCTTTTAACTGTTTTACTTTGTCACTATCCCCGTATTCAAAACTGAAATTCTCAGAATAAATATCTTCTATCATCTTTTTTAGCAGTGATATTATTCCTGCGAAAATATAGAATAGTAGTCAGTTAATAAAAATAAACGGCCGTCTACAAAGAAATAAAATCGGCAAATGCATTCTAGAAAATTTTTAAAATGTCGAAAACTGCTCTATTTGTGGAATAACGACGGATTTGTAGAAGAAATATATTATCGGATATGCTGCGAATCATGGCAATTATTTATGCCTTCCTTTTTAGTAAATTAACATTTCGTTTTTTTGCGTTGGAAACTTCTCGCGGGCCGCATTGAAATCTCTCTCGGGCCGCACATTTGACACCCCTGCTCTAGGGCATAAATAAAGTGAATTGAATTGAATTGAATTGAATATAATTGAATTGAATTGAATTGAATTGAATTGAATTGAATTGAATTGAATTGAATTGAATTGAATTGAATTGAATTGAATTGAATTGAATTGAATTGAATTGAATTGAATTGAACTCGTGATTTCATGTTCCCAGAGGGAAGTTTCCCGCCTCACTTGGACATTGTGTGGTATTTCTTAGAGGACCCGTCCCAGCATGCAACATGGCGTGACACAGCTCCATGTTCTCTGGACGGGTCGGCCCGGCTGGACCCGGTCCTGCAACCTCCCGTCCAGGTTCAGAGGTGTAGGAGGTGGAGGACGGTTCAGCTCGGACTCGGACCCTCGGGTGGAGACTCGCGTCCGGTTCTGGTCACTTGTGTCCTGCAGGAAGTGTAAGATAAGCCCTTAACTGGAACTAATTCTTGTGTAAAACAGTCCAGATGTGTCTCCTTCTGGAAGGTTCTGGGAGTTTCTCCTGGACAATTAAATTGACTACGTTTACATGCAGTCAAAATTCGGGTTATTGCTAATATTCCAGTTACTGAAACATTGGGAATATTCCTTTTCCATGCGTGAGCGAACAGGGTTATCCCTGTTTACATGGTGATTAATCATTTGGGATATCTGGATCAAACCAGCGATGCACGGAGAACATCATGATGCAATTCCCTTCATTTCCGCTTCTCCTTCCTGTATCCAAATCCAAAACAACAACAATAACAGCAGCACGGCGGATAATCGGACCCACTGGTACCGTTTTGTTTCTTGTCCCTGAAGTTCTCCTTTTTCAGCGTCTTCCAGTGGTGCTTGATCTGGTCTGGTGTTCATACAAATCCTGCTTTGCGCAACTTTTGGCTCACGTTCTTGTAAATCTTCTATCCCGGTACTTTCTACCGTCTACAAATGCCAAAATGTTCATATCCTTCATTACATTTATGAAGAATTAGTTTCCTCCTGGTCTTGTGTTTCTCCGTGTTTATAAGAACTTCCTGGACTCAAAAGACCAAGATTCCTTGCGAAAGAACATGCGCAGAAAACAAACTCCTGTTCCGTTTGATGGGGATATCCCGTTAGGCGTTTACATGACCAAATATTTGGGTTAGAAAAGGAGTAACCCAGGGGTCATATTGGGGTTTTTAAAAACCGGAATATGAGCAAATTCCGGTTATTCAAAGGGGTTATTGGTGTTTACATGGCCGTACAAAACCGGGTTATTGCTAATATTCCGGTCAGGGTTATTGACTGCATGTAAACGTAGTCACTGACTGGTGAAAAACCAACAACTTCCCTAAATGGGAAAGCTCTCGTCGTACTCGACCCGCTCTCCTCGGCCCCCGACCAGCATCAGCGCTCCCTTCAGCCGGGCCGAGCCCGACCCGAGGTCTGGGTCCTGGCACATGACGGTGTCGTGGGAAGACAGGATGATCCTGCTGTCGTCGGCCCTGCGCGGCGGCTCGGGCGTCGGGGCGGGAGCCCGGATCCCGCTGCTCCCGGCGCCGGTGCCACCGCCGCCAGCGGCGCCACCGGCCCGTTTCCTGGGCGGCGGGCCCCAGAGGAAGGCGTGGGCCGGCCGGTAGTGCTGGCGGGCGAAGCGCAGCAGGCGGCGGCGGGTGGCCGGCAGGCGGACGGTGTAGACGAAGTACTCCAGGACGCTGTGCTGCATGTTGGGGAGCGTCCCGGCGCACAGGGACTCCTCCAGGAAGAGCCGCACCAGCGGCGCCTTGAAGGCCTCGTAGCCCAGCTCGCCCAGAGACTTCAGGATCCGCGTGATCCGCAGGTAGTTGTGGTGCGATCTGGGAACGGCAGAGAAAAGTAACGACCATTATCCCACTGCTGATTCCAAATAATTGCTCAGGGGTCGTGTTCTGTGTTCTGGGTCTCTGCAAAGATCCTGGAGAGCACTTCTGTTGTAACGTAATAAATATATATACATACAAAATTAAATTGAACTGAATTAAATTGAATTTGGATAAATCTGGTATGAAGTTGATGTAAAATTTAAAAAATTTGGCTTTTTAAACTTAAAAATTTCAAATTAAGTTGAGATATTTTCAGGCCAGAGTGAATGAAGGGCACATATATATAAACATATATACTGTGTATGTATTTATGTATATATATATATACACAATACATATATATATACACACACATGTATACTGAATAAATACTGTATAGTACAGTATGGGCCTGATTTACTAAAGGTTTGCGTGCGTAAAAACGTGTGCAAACTTGACAGCACCCGCAAACCAATGTGCAAGCTGATCTACTAACAGCGTGCAAAGAGGACTGCGTCTCTCAAATGAGCAAAATAGCACACGCTGTTCATTTAGTACTTTTGCCCTGATGAATAATCAATATGGGGCGTACCCGCCAGAAAGCACTAAATACTGGGAGGGGAAAATGCAAATAGGTTCATTTACCACACGCAATGAGATTTACCAAGCCTGAAAGTTATTGCGGGGATTGTGATTGCGTCTGTATTTAATACGTTCGAAAGGAAGGTGCTAATCTGCCCAGCATTATGCACCGATGGCTGCTGTTATTGTGGTAAGGAGGCGACATCGCCAAAATCAAAGAATACGCAGAGAGAGAGTCTTTATTCTGCTGCATGCTATTTTAAAAATGGTTGCACAATTTTTATTAAAGGCCACTTTTTCTTTAGCTCTTCGCCTTATATCTTGCCACCTTCTTTTAACCTCATCTGCCGTTCTTTTTGTTTTACCAACTGCAATTATTCTATTGCAGATTTTCTCCCATATTGCGTTTCTTTTGGTAATGTTTAAATTTCTTTGCTGTAGTTCATGAATGTGTTTATTTGCCTCTTCCACTAATATCTCTAACTCCAACTCGTCAAATTTCATTTTGTGCTTGCGACTATCTTGCTTCTCCTGCTTCCATCCAGACTCTCCATGGCGCAAACCGTAAGACACGCAACACCTCATTTAAATACTGCGGTTTGCGCCTGTTATCAATTGCGCAAGCATTCTTAGTTGATCACCCGCAAAACACACAACAACAGCACGTGCAAACTTTTTCAGTGCACACGCAATTTAGTACTCTTTATTTAGGATCTTAGTAAATCAGGCCCTATGTGTATATATATATATATATATATATATATATATATATATATATATATATATATATACATATATATATATATATATATATATATATATATATATATATATATATATATATATATATATAAATATTTATATATATATATAAATATATATATATATATATATATATATATATATATATATATATATATATATATATATATATATATATATATATATATAGTTATTATTAATTTATTTTTGAGTAAAAAAATATCCCAAAAATCAAAAATAATTTTTTCTAAGAATTTCTAAGAAAAGTCCAGAATTGCTTCCATAGGTCAACACATTACTGTTTACTGAAGCGTACTTTTATTTCATTTTATTTGGTATTTACTGTTTAATTGTGTCTTCCCGCTTTTAATGTTGATGTAAAGCACTTTGAATTACCTTGTGTTGAATTGTGCTGTACAAATAAACTTGCCTTGCCTTACCAGTCCAGGTTTAATGTGGCTTTACTGTACTTTACTTTTACTTTACGTAGCTGCTTGTTGGAAGTAAAAAGATTCATGCGATGATTCAAAAAAAGATTCAAAACGATGAGCATCACACGCAGAAGATGAGGGGAGGTGCGTGAGGAGAGGAGGTTATACCGAGATTACGTTCGGTACAAAAACAGCCAGAAGCTTTAAAGAACCTAAATATGCACAAAAAAGAAAAGATCTCCCTCTAAACGAGCCTTTAACTGTCTGCTGCTCACAGACGAGCGTTTAAAAGGCTCAACGCTTTAAACACTGCAAAATCGTGAGTTTCATCCCAAATCCTGCCATTTCTGCCCCAAAGACTCACTCATTAAGGTGCTGGAAACGCTCCTTCCAGTTGGAGGCTCGGGCCACGTTTCCGCTCTTGTCCAGCAGCCGGACCCCGTAGAAGTCCAACATGAGGGAGTAGGCGGCCAGGAACCTCCGCTTGGCCTCTCGAGTGCTTTGGAATTCCTGCAAACATTTAATTTAGCTTAATTTACATAAAAAATAATGAAAAAAAAAACTCCCAAGCAGGTACTTTTGACGTCAGCAGGGCTTTCCCACTCCCACGGGAGGTCTACTTAGTGATCTGTTACAGTCAGAACACAACCTCAGTGTTCAGGTGTTTCACTGTTTTCATTGTGCTATCGACTATTTCAGAAAAATGGAACAAAAGGGGGAGAAAAAAATGAAAAAAAAAAGACCAAAAAATCACATGGGCAATCCCAAGTACCCCATAAGATGGTACGTTGCAGGCAGGCTCTGCTGATCATCAGCAGGTGTTCAGGCGCGAACCGGTCGGGGGTTTTCAGGTGCGTGAATAACACAATGCCAAGAGGGAACGACTTACTGTGGATTCACACCGAAAGCGTCAAAAATCGCCTGCATTGTGCCGCTTGTAGTGGGCGGGGCTTTCAAGCTACGCTGCAGAACTAGAGGGAAAATAGTGTGTATAGCCTACATATACATATTTTGTGTTAGATCGATGTAGCAAATAAAATAGTTCAGACCGTACAGGTCTTCAACCATCAGTTACGTGTTTCCCATGAGCAGTTCAGGTAAAACCATTTAGTTCAAGTGAAAACATTTAGTTCAGGTAAAAACGGCAGTCAAATCGGCAAAAATGTCATTTTGCCGGATAAAATAGATTAATTAAATCATAAAATATTATTTTATGATTTTATGATTTTATGATGGTCTGACGGGTGATTGATCAGCTGACAGCAGACAGCTGATCCGGAACGCAGCATGTAGCGCGCACCGCTGTCTCGCTCCCAGCAACCTACCTACAACAAACTGATGTTACCAGAGCGCAACTAAAAAATACTACAAATTAAAACACGGTAAACTACCGGGCGGTTTCACTACTGTTTGTGGCAATCTGTTTTAATATGTCACGGATGTTGAGAAGCAAACAAGATCAGGGGGAGCCACCTGTTGAACACAGCGGTGCCCTAACGCTTGCGTCAATAGCAAGCCTTCTAGAGGAAAACAGGCTGGCTATTACCGCCGAGTTCCGTGCATCCATGGCGAAGATTGAAAATAAAATTGATCGCCTACAAGCCACGGCAGATGATCACTCAATAAAAATAAAAGATCTCGAGGACAGCGCAAACTCACAGGATACCCGCATTCAGGCACTGGAAGTTACCTGTGCTAAACTAACTGAAACCTGTGCCAGGTTAACTGAGTCCAACGCTAGACTGACAACAAAATCTATATCCATGGAGGCTTACAGCAGACGTAACAACATCAAAATCGTGGGCCTGCCTGAATCCGCGGAGGGCTCCGACCCACTCTTCTTCCCCAAGATGCTGGAGAAACTCTTCGGTGAGATCCTCGATGCCCCCCCGGAGTGTGACAGATGCCACCGCACCCTGAGAGCCAAACCTCCACCAGGTGGGAAACCCAGGCCGGTCCTGATCCGGCTGCATAGCTTCCAGACCAAGGAGAAGATAATCAGGGCAGCACGGATCAAAAGAGGGCAGCTCAAGTACCAAGACCATCCCATTGTCATCTATGAGGATTACCCGAAAGAAATACTGGATGAACGTAAACTTTACAGCAAAGTCATGTCGGAGCTATACAAACTTGGCCTGAAGCCAGCCCTGCTGTTTCCTGCGAGACTCACCATCAAGACCAAGGAGGGAGGTAAGATGCACCTCACCTCGGTCGAAGAGGCTGAAAAATACATTAAGACAATATCCATACATTAACATTGAAATGGAAACCCACCTCTCGAAACTGAGACAATACGTTAACCACCTGAGTTACTGATGGCTAATTTAGTTAGAATTTGATGGCTCTGGATATCGTTATGAACTTTCTAAGTGTGCGAACCGAACTATAATTTGATCTGAATTTCTTTTATTCTCGCACCTTGACCAAGGGATCCCCCTCTACTTTTACTTTGTGTTAATGAAATTATTAAAAAATTAAAATTACCCAGGGAATATCCCTTGTTTCCTATGTTTGTTCATATATGGACCACATTTTTTTCATAGGTTGTGGGACTGACATCCTATTATAATGGTATCAGAATACCTGCGTGTGTCTGTGTGTGTCTGTGTGTATTTGTCTATGTCTGGGTGTGTTTGTGTGTGTCTGTCTAGGTCTGGGTATGTGTGGATAAGTCTGGCTCTGTTATTGTGTGTATGTTTGTCTGTGTATGGTTGTGTGATCCCAGTTACCTACAGCTCATCTATATCATCACATGGGCTTTGACGATTTAAACTCTGAAGGAGATGCTGTGCGTCACTGTATTGATATAAGTGAGAATGTAACCTGTATGAACTATGCTCCAGAGCAACTAAAATGTCTAAATGATACTAACAAATTTTCAGCTTTACACTTAAATATAAGAAGTTTGAACAAACACCATGATGAATTAGAAACTCTGATTTCAAGCACAGGCTGTTGTTTCAACATAATTGGCTGTAGTGAGACCTGGCTTAATGATAAATCATATATGGACACCTTAAATATTGAGGGCTATTCACTATATCATAAAAATAGACTAGATAGATTAGGTGGAGGTGTTTGTCTCTATGTTCATTCCAGCATGCATGCAAATGTTCGTGAGGACCTTGTCCTTAATGATGATCTTACCGATTCCCTCTTTATTGAGATAAATAATATAACAAGCAGAAATCTTATTGTTGGAGTGATATACCGCCCCCCCGATACTAATTTAACCATTTTTAATTCAAAATTGGAAGAACTTTTAATGCTCATAAATAAAACCAATAATGACTGCATCCTTCTCGGAGATTTCAATATTGACATCTCCCGGGATGATTCAATCAAAAATGACTTCATAAATAGCTTACATTCATCTGCTTTTTTTCCCACTATTAACATTTTCACTCGAGTAACCCACTCATCTAGGACAATCATTGATAATATCATCACAAACATTCGAAATACCAAACTTGAATCAGGAGTGCTTTTTTCTGATATTTCCGACCATCTTCCAATTATACTGTTTTTCAACCCTGCTCCAAATTGTCTGCCTTCACATCACCCTGTAAAAATCAGAGTACTAAATGAGAGAACTTTACAGAAGTTAAATACTAGTCTTCAGGCCAAAGATTGGGACATTGTTTATCTCTGCAACGATCCGAACACTGCGTATGACAGCCTGGTTCATGAAGTAACTGATTCTATGCAAAATACTATTCCTGAAAAGACTGTCACTCACAGGAGGACGGACTCAAAACCCTGGTTAACAAAGGGAATATTTAATTCCATTAAGTATAAAAACAAACTATATAGAAGATATCTGAAAAATTCAAGTATAGAAAATAAAAATAATTATACCATTTATAGAAATAAACTTACACAAATAATAAGGAAAAGTAAAGCTAATTATTATTGTGAACTCCTACAACTATCCAAGGGTAATTCAAAAAAATCTTGGCAGGTGCTAAACAATGTCCTGAATAGGGGTCAGAAACACACCGTGCTTCCTGATTCTGCTAATAATAACTGCACAAATCTTGCTAATGAATTTAATAGTTATTTTGTTTCTATAGGGGAAACCCTTTCGGGGAAGATTAGTCAACCTCAGGGAATGTCATTTAAGCAATACTTGACAGATAATTATATAAATTCTTTTTTTCTGAAACCAACGGATAAAAATGAAGTCTTAAACATTATAATGGCTATGAAAAGCTCCAATTCGGCAGGTGAGGATGAGATTAATAGTAAAATCCTAATATCTATTGCAAATATAATTGTCGAGCCTCTAGCCCACTGTCTCAATCTCTCCCTATCTACAGGTATTGTTCCCATAATGACCAAAATAGCTAAAATCATTCCCGTATATAAATCTGGTGACAAAAATGACAGAGAAAATTATCGCCCCATATCAATTCTACCAACATTCTCCAAAATACTGGAGAGAGTTGTTTATAATAGACTGAATGACTATCTTAATAAATTAAATATAATTACACCATCTCAGTATGGATTCAGAAAAAAAAGCACTACCTGTATGGCTGTACTTGATCTCCTTGAAAGGGTAAACGATGCACTAGATAAAGGTGAATATGGCGTTGGTGTGTTTCTGGACCTCTCAAAGGCCTTTGATACCATTGATCATAACATACTGTTAAACAAATTGACCCACTATGGGATCAGAGGCACAGCTCTTAAATGGTTCACTAGTTACCTTTCACAGAGACAGCAATATGTACATATCCATGACAACAAATCTCAATATAGACATATCAAATATGGGGTTCCTCAGGGTTCTATTTTGGGGCCCTTACTCTTTATTATTTATACAAATGATCTGGTCAACTGCTCAAACGTCTTCCAAAAAATCATTTTTGCTGATGATACAAACCTTTTTGTATCGCATAATGACATTCATGAACTCCAAGATCTCCTTAATGGTGAGCTCTCTAAAGTGGACATTTGGTTTAAAGTAAATAAACTCTCTCTTAATATTAAGAAAACAAATTATATATTATTTTGTTTCAATAAAAAACGAATAAATATGTAAATATGTAGTATCGTAATAAATGATGAAGAAATAAAGAGAGTAAACTCTACAAAGTTCCTTGGGGTCCTCATTGATGACTGTCTAAATTTTAAAGGTCATATAGATCACCTTGTGGAAAAATTATCTAAATATGTCGGTCTGTTTTTCAAACTGAGACACCTGCTTCCACGCTCTGCCCTTCTCACTCTTTACAAAACTTTGTTTGAACCTCATTTAAATTACTGCAATATTATTTGGTGTAATACTTATCCCAGTCATCTAAAAAAATTAGAAGTTTTACAGAAAAAAATTATCCGTGCCATCTCTTGGACTGAATTTAACTCACCTACTCGACATCTGTTTGCCCACTATGGTATTCTTCGACTCAAAGAATACAACTACTTCCATAATGCATGTACGATATATCAGGTGGTCTCAGGTTTGAATCCCAGACTAACTCAACTCATCCCAATCTCTGTTCCCCAGCACACCCACAAAACTAGACACAAACACCTCATTATAGGGAAAAAACGTAAACTTGTGGGAACAAGTATGAGTGTTGTGTGTCGGGGACCACAGATTTGGAATGAGCTGAATGACAACCTTAAAAAGTCACAGTCCATCTCCATATTCAAACGGCAATTAAAGAATCAATTATTAAGCTCATATATATAAACGTACACTCCGGGATCACAAAATGTTTCATGTTAAGTGTTTGTAATGTGATATGTTGCATGTAAGTGGTAGTCTAGTAAATGTGCATATTGTTTTGTTGTGTTATGTGTGTATTAAGTGCAAGTGTATATTCCTGCCTACTGTATGTATGTTCATTGGCTCCTACCATAAGCTTTTGATAGCTTCTCCAGGAGACCAATTCACATGTGTGTAAGTGAATAAATCAAATCAAAAATCAAATCAAAAAATTTATATTTTCTGGACTATAAGCCGCACCTGCATACAAGCCGCATCCGCTCTAGTTAAAAAAAAATATATGCAAGCTGCAGATATTTATGTTGTTAAATTATTAGATATTTATTACATGTACAGAACGATTTTGAACTGTAAATGATGTACATGTTTGTACCTAAAAAGATCCTTTCCTAACAGTGTCTTTTAACACGGCAGCAACTTTGCTGATTAAAGCTGGACAGAACCAAGAGAAAATAACCAGTATTTATTTATCTATTTATCTGTTTGAAATCTGCTTCTACCTACTTCTATATGCTAAAGAAGAAGTAGTGTATTCTTCTTTGCATTTATTTTGTCTTAGTTTTGATTCTAATTCCGGTTAGAACGCCCCGAGCGGTGGAAGAAAAATCCACAGAATAGCCGCACCTTTGTATAAGCCGCACGGTTGAAAACCTATGAAAAGAGTAGCGGCTTATAGTCCAGAAAATACGGTAAGTTTGTTAGTGCACAGCTATGCTCATGTGTGCATGTGAATGAGTGTATGTTTGTGTGTACATGAAAGTACAATCTGCATTGAGGCTTCTTGCTTTGGGAATCCCGGTCTGTGATTGGACGCTGCCTCGGCGTCACTGCTGCTCATTTGCATAAAGTTGAGATTCTCTCAACTTCAAATTAACGCTATGGACACCTCCTGCATCGAGCTTTCATAGACAATGAATGGCAGGCATCCGGCTTCCTTAGGTTGTGCAGCAACGAAGACTCACCTTGATCTCGTCCTGAGTCAGTTCGTGTGCGTAGAAGTTGAGCCCTTGTTCTCTGAGGGGGAATAGCCTGGCGAGGAGCAGAGAACCACGTTAGCACGTTAGCATCGTTACCAAACACCCCCCCCCCCCACGGGGGTCCGGAGCCACTCACCACTGGATGTAGGTGTGGTTGTGCTCCAGCTTGTCGTAGTCGCCGCGCCACTTGGTGAGAATCTCCTCCACGTAGATACCTGAGATATTAAATTAATTAATTATTAATTATTAACACCACAAATTATCTTTAATGTTCTGATTAGCTTCAAAAGAAAAACCTGTTTTTAAGAAGTTTTTGATAAAACATATTTGCAGCCTGATTAAAAATAAAGTTGATCAAAATTAATAAAATAATAATAAAATTAATCAATTTATTCATAATAGGAGGCGTGGCCATTTGATTGACAGCTGTCCGAGTCCGAGTGTGTGGGTCCGAGTGTGTATTTCAGAGTGTGTGGGTCCGAGTGTGTATTTCAGAGTGTGTGGGTCCGAGTGTGTATTTCAGAGTGTGTGGGTCCGGGTCCGAGTGTTTAGCTGCGAGTGTGTATCTCCGAGTGTGCAGTTCGGGGTGTCGTACCGTCCGGCACCAGCGGGATCTTGTTCATGTAGAACCGCAGGTTCCGGTACTCGTTGGGCTGCCGGGACTTCCTGTAGTTCTGGAGGGACAGGAAGTGGCAGAGGTCAGAGGTCACGAACCCTGAGTGTGTGTGTGTGCGTGCGTGCGTGCGTGCGTGCGTGCGTGCGTGCGTGCGTGCGTGCGTGCGTGCGTGCGTGCGTGCGTGCGTGCGTGTGCGTGTGTGTGTGTGTGTGTACCGGGTAGCTGTGCCGGTACTTGTAAAGGTCTCTGGCGGCGTAGAAACTCCTCTTCATCTTCGGCGCCAACTCCGGGGAGTCAGTCAGCTGACGGAGAGAAAAGAGAGACAAGTGAGGAGAAGAAGACTCTGAATCTGGATCTGGTTATGAAATATGATCCATACGGATCCAGGTCCGAGAGCCCCCACCAGTCACCCTGGGGTCCTGGTTTTAACTCCGACATCAACCGTTTCAAACGTCAGAAACAAGGCTGGATTGACAGTTCTGATCAGAATGATTGGAGGATGATGTCATCGATTGAAAAGATCATTACCTGTGGACGACTTCAGACTCACACCAGTGGACTTTTATATATATATATTAGCGTGACAGAAGTGTGGACTGTTGTCAGCTATATTGACACTGGTAAACAGGTATATGGAAGAGGAAATGGGTTAACGAGGAGTGTGATAAACAAATAAAATAGGGAAAAATGGTATATTATACTTGCTTAAGATATGTTTAGATATTTATGTGGATATTTATGTAGTATATATTATATGTTGAGAGGGATACTTATAATTATGTAATATATGTTATATATTTTTATGTATGTATGTAGCATATATATATTTATAGGGATATTTATGTAGTTTTTATAGTGTATATTTATATAGATTTATATAATATTTGTATTTTCTATATATTGATATAATATTTATGTAATATTTATATTTTCTATATACTTATATGGATAATTATGTAGTAATAGGCATGTTTACGTAGTATTTATATAGACCATATTTATATGGATATTGTGTAGATATAATAATAGCAATAATGTAAATTCATAGAGTTATAAGGGGGTAGGAACTGGGAAAAGGTGTATACTTCTTCCTACTCCTTTTTCGAACCTATGCGCATATGAAGATGTTACTGTTTATTTTTTTTACATGTTCGAAATAAATAAATACCATAAATTCATTCATTCATTCATTCATATTTATAATAAACTAACCCCCTTTGTGGTCGATGGTGGTAATATTACATACCGTGCCTTTAAATTCATCATGCTTTGATTTTAATTTTTTTAAATCTTAACAATCGTCTTCAAACTAGTTTAACTTTGGAGAAATCACATGCATGAGATAAAATGACAACTTAAATTGGTTTTGTGGGTTTCCTTAGCATCTTTTCACTTTCTGTTTTCAGAGCTATCAATATTATTATTATCATTATTATTACTATTACTAATATTACAGTTATTTAAGCTATTATTATTATTATTGTTATTACTATTATTATCATTATTATTACTATTACTATTATTACAGTTATTTAACCTATTATTACTATTATTACTATTATTATTATCATCATCGTCATTATTGTTATTATTATTATTATTATTACTATTATTATTATTATTATTTTGTGTAACCTCATGATACTTAATTTGTTCTTTTTGCATATTCTATTCTGTTAAAAGGTGGGCAAGATAAGTTTTATGCTTCAAGCCCAGACCTTTTCGGTCAAAATAATCACAACGTTGACCAGGGAGATACCTGTGTTATCTTGTTTGTTGATTTTTATGTTTGTGATTGACCGAAATAAATATTAACTATACTAACTATACTAAATGTCTTTCACAAAAAATGTATTTGAAATATAACGGTTTTTATTTATTCTGTTCTTGAAAACAGAATAAAACAACATAAATAATCTCAGATCAGATTTATAGTTTAAAAAGGGCATATTTGCATATATTGTAAGGTTACAGAAACCAGTGGTTTATGGTGGTAATATTACATAGTGTGCCTTTAAAATTCCTCATGCTTTGATTTTAATTTAAAAAAATCTAAACAATAGTCTTAAAACTTTTAACTTTAGAAAAATGTTAGTTAGTTAGTTAGTTTGTTAGTTAGGTAATCTTTATTTCGGTCAAATGCAAGCATAAAAATCAACAAGCAAGATAACACAGGGTTTTCCCTGGTCAACATTGTGATTATTTTGACCGAAAAGGTCTGGGCTTGAAGCATAAAGCTTATCTTGCCCATCTTTTAAGAACAAATTAAGTATCATGAGGTTACACAAAATAATAATAATATTAATAATAATAATAATAATAGCTGTAATAACTGTAATGATAGTAATAGTAATAATAATGATGATAATAATAATGATAGCTCTGAAAACAGAAAATGAAAAGATGCTAAAGAAACCGACAAAACCAATTTAGGTTGTAAATAAAATGGTCACAAAAAATACATTTGAAATATTAATTATATTCTTGAAAACAGAATAAAACAACATAAATAATCATAATTCAGAGTTCAGGTATAAAAAAAACTCAGGTTTATACTTTAAAAAGGGAATATTTGCATATATTGTAAGGTTACAGGAACCAGTGGTATCTCAGCTGTAATGTGGTACCGGCTGGTTCCGGATAACCCCGCTGTGACCCCCCCGGCCCCCCCGGGCCCCCCCGGAGAACCGGCCCTACCTGCGGGTCTCCCTCCCCGGCCCAGGCCGGGCCCCGCTCTCCCTCCGACGGGCTGCCGGGCTCCTCCTCGGCCGGCTCGTCCTCCGAGTCGGATCCCCAGGTGGAGTCGCAGTCCTGCACGCTGCTCGGCTCCCTGAGGCGCCAGCTGCCCACCAGGTTCCCCATCAGCCGCGGCTCCGGGTCCGAGAACACCTACATCCTCTCAGGGTCGGGGCTTTAATGCGGAGCTTTAAATGGCAGAAAACAGGGAAATTCCAGCTCCGGTGATGATGAGAGAGATGTATGAGGGGTGGAAGAGAGTCTTAAAGGGACAGACCATAATAATCCAACTCTCAGCTGACGCTCAGCAGCAGAACCCCCATCTGTCTTTTATTTGTATTTATTAATTTATTTAGAATTTCCATTTCTGTTTTGCCGGAGAACCAATCCCCCTCTTTCCATTGATGTTCTATCTGACCTATTTCCATTTGACCTATTTATTTTTTTTTTTTCTGAGAACCAAACAAACATTCCATAAAATTTCAGTGGAATTTCAGTGTATTTTTATGGTATTTGGTATGACGTAGTATTAGGGCCAAACTAAGACAAAAAAAAAAATGGAAATCACGTAAAATTACGAGAATAAAGTCATAGCCTAATGTTACGGGAATAAAGTCGTACTATTACGAATTTATTCTCGCAACAATATGACTTTAATCTTGTAATTTTACGACTTTATTCTCGTAATATTACGACTTTATTCTCGTAATGTTACGACTTTATTCTCGTAATATTACGACTTTATTCTCATAATATTACGACTTTATTCTTGCAACATTAGGCTATGACTTTATTCTCGTAATTTTACAATTTTATTCTCGTAATATTACGACTTTATTCTCGTAATTTTACGACTTTATTCTCGTAATTTCCCTTTTTTTTTTTGTCTTAGTTATGCCCTAATACTCCGTCGTAATTTGGCAACCAATACCTACGGAAGAGTATTAGGGACAGGCAGGAGAAAAAATATTATAATAAGATTTTTTTTTTATTGGGCACTTCGAGAAAAAAGTTGAAATGTCGAGAAAAAAATCGAAATGTTGAGATTAATGTTGAAATACAATTTCCATTTCAAAAATAAAGTCGATATTTCGAGATCAATGTTGAGATACAATTTTGACAAAAAAGTCGAAATGTCGAGAAAAAAGTTGAAAATGTCGAGAAAAAAGTCGAAATGTTGAGATTAATGTTGAAATACATTTTCAAGAATAAAGTCAAAATTTTGCCTTTTTTCTCAACATTTCAACTTTATTCACGAAATGTTACCTTTTTTCTTGAAATTGTATTTCAACATTAATTTCCAAATTTAAACTTTTTTTCAACATTTCGACTTTTTTCTCAAACTTGTACTTCAACATTATTCTCGACATGTCTTTGAACATGGCTTTGGTCTCCATGAGTGGATTTCACATGCAAGTGGATTTCACATTAAAAACAGGTGTATGAAGATTGAATTTGTTTAACTTCTTCAGGTAAACTTAAATGACCACAATTCCAGAAAAGTGATGACACTGTCTATAGTCATGATCCAATGATTGCAGATCTCATAAAAGGATATTTGACTCCCAATAAAACATAAACAACAAATCAGATGTTGAAACTGGGACATTTTGCCGCCTCTTTAGCTCCGTGGCTCCTCCATGGTGATTTGGCGGAAGGAGCTATGAATCATGGGTAACTTCGAAGACCAAAAGGTCATGGCAGGTTGGGCCGGTCCATTTTACAGTGGAGATGGTTAATTAGCCTAAAATTAAGTGAACCAAATGAAATGACATGAAGATAAAGTCAAGTAACATTTCTTAGTTTGTTTTATTGTAAATTCATCTCAGCAGCAATTTAACAAAATATCCAAATTAATATGATATAATAACTTCATACATTTAATCAAAACATAATCGGAGGCTGTATTGTATTCTTAATTATACAGTGAGGAAGAATATTTTATTGTTTACATGTATATTACATTCAAAAACAGACCAATTCTATAAAGTTTGGGAGCCCTACTTGAGCTATGTATAGACTGATGTCTATAATATCAAGTTGCAGGGATTTTCTTGACTGGTCATACTGTACATTTTTACTGTTTTCCTGGTGTTTTGATGTTTTTTTGTTCTGTTTGTTTGCCTGTTTTGCTTGTTATTTCTATGTATCATATTATGTATCCATTATTTACTTGTAAAAGTGAAAAATTTATAAAAAATATTGTTTAAAAAAAACAAAAAACGTACATTTATGTTCACTGCACGATTCGGCACAGATTACTTTCTAATACTGTATTTGACCCGGTCTTTGTACGTTTTGACCGTATAGAAACGTAATTCTCATCAGTTGTATGAAATAAGACCTGGAAACAGGCATTGTGGCATAGAATTGTCAAATTGGTTTAATTCACCGTACGAATTTTTACAGATTACTTTGTAATACTATATTTGACCAGGTCTTTGTACGTTTTGACCGTATAGAAACGTAATTCTTGCCATTGTAAGAATGTGATGTACCTGCTGTACTCTACTGCCCTTACTTTTTAACAACTTGTGCTTTCTATTATTTTACCTCTTTTCTTATCATTTTATTTCATTATATTTGTTATTTATGTTTTAATTGTGTCTTGTCGCTTTTAATGTTGATGTAAAGCACTTTGAATTACTTTGGGTTGAATTGTGCTATACAAATAAACTTGCCTTGCCTTAATGTTTCAACATTTCTGTTTTTATTTCTGTTTTATGTTAAGTCCAAAGTAGAAAACTTTTTGCACACCAGATATTCAGAAAGGTGCGTCGGAGGAGGAAAGCTGCAGCCAATTTAAAAAGAAAACTCCCGCACACGTTCTTCTCACCAGACTAGTGTTTTATTGGGCCAACATTTCGGTCATCGACCTTTCTCAAGGCATCCTTGACAAAAGGTCGATGACCGAAACGTTGACCCAATAAAACACTAGTCTGGTGAGAAGAACGTGTGCGGGAGTTTTCTTTTTAAATTGTTTTATGTTAAGTGTAACCCTCCATCCAGCAGTTCTAACTCGTGTGGCACTAATCGCCCCCCATAGTTTCCCGGGAAGCAGCAGCATCAGGACCAGATCTGCATCACATGACCCAACGAAGGCAGCGATGGATGTCAGCCGGAGCAGAGACGAACTTCCAACGCTCCAGTTCTGGGCGGGAGTTTCACACTATTAAAGTTTTCACTCAGTTAAACACAAACGAGGGCAAAGAATTGATTGAAAAGCTCCAGATCTGAATCCAGGTCTCATCCCGGAAGAATTACAATGAAAACTGAAAAAAAAGGTCAGTTGATATCAGATCCATATTTCATCATCGCTCATTTTCACTTCCCAGATTAGTGGACAGAGCTTCACGACACAGACAGTTTCCTTTTGTAGTCGGGACTGACTTGTGTTTGTTTTCCCCCCGAAACAGACTCGACTCACTTCGTAGTAAAACGCCATGTGACCCTGATGAGCTCAGTGAATCCCGCCATGACGTTTCCTGACGTCTTGCGTGATGAAGGTCCTGGTATTAAATAGGCCTGTGTTGAAAAAATCGATTTTCCGATTCTAAATGGATTCTCATATTAATTCCTAAAAATCAATTTGCATGTCTAAAGATCGATTTTTTTTCATCATTACATTACAACTTTTGCAATTTTTTTGTTTATGCCCAAAAAATGAGTGTTTTGTTGGACACGAACTGGTGCCATGTTTTTGCCTTTAAATAAGTTTAAAGGTATGAAAACATTAAAGTTTTCAGTTATAATTGCACGCATTGTCTATATTTAATTACTTTATATACTGCCTTAGGGTTACATTTGCATAAAATGCTAAAAACCAAATTTTCAAAAATTAAAAAACGAAAAAGACCGAAAATGGAAAAATTAAAACCAATTGTTTGCTTCCCTGGATCTGTTCATATCAGTCACATAATTCATGCAACAGCTCAAAAAATAATAACACCAACCCAAATCGATATCGGAATCGAATCGGATCGGAACGAATCAAATCCTGATAATCGATTCTGAATCTTTAGAATCGGAATCACATTGATTCTTGACATTTGAATCAATCCCCAGCCCTGGTACCAAACCATCCCACCTCCTCCGACTCTGAGCTGCTCCGTACATCAATTATACATCATAAAATCTCTCTCATGAATATTTACTGCATGTACTTTACTGCATATGTGCTGTGTTTACTGTATTTATGTTCCGACATCAGCGTTTTTCGTCACGCGGGAGGGTTTTAGTTTTATTCCAGTTGACAGATGTGAACCCTGATCACGCTCTCCACATCTGGACCTGAGTGATAACACATTTAAAAGCAACCAAAAAAGTTCCTTTTGGGTAAAGACATACACAATGTTTAATATAAATGTTTAATATACATTTTGTGATGTACTGTGTAGTGTATGGAATATACAGCTCAATGTAGTTAGAAATTGTGATAATTACCACAATAGTGACGTCGCTAATGTAATGATG
The DNA here is from genome assembly GCF_033807715.1 of Cololabis saira. Classification (NCBI taxonomy): domain Eukaryota; kingdom Metazoa; phylum Chordata; class Actinopteri; order Beloniformes; family Belonidae; genus Cololabis; species Cololabis saira. The sequence continues at coordinate 13,476,747 of NC_084603.1, forward strand.
TGGGTGGGTTTAAGGGAGTGATGTATTTATTTATGTATTCATATATCTACAGGACTGTCTCAGAAAATTATAATATTGTGATAAAGTTCTTTATTTTCTGTAATACATTAAAAAAACAAAAATGTCATACATTCTGGATTCATTACAAATCAACTGAAATATTCCAAGCCTTTTATTATTTTAATATTGCTGATTATGGCTTACAGTTTAAGATTAAGATTCCCACAATATTTCAAATTTTTTTAGATAGGATATTTGAGTTTTCTTAAGCTGTAAACCATGATCAGCAATATTTAAAATAATAAAAAGCTTGCAATATTTCAGTTGATTTGTAATGAATCCAGAATGTATGACATTTTTGCATTACAGAAAATAAAGGACTTTATCGCAATATTCTAATTTTCTGAGACAGTCCTGTAGAGTGTAAAGTATTATATGACGTATATATGTAAATGTACTTTTATGTGAATGTAATTTTAATCTTCATGGACCCCAGGAAGATTAGCTGGTGTTTTGCGTCCGCTAATGGGGATCCAAAATGAAACAAAACAAAACATCTCATTATGACGGGCCAAGAAACCTGGGGATGTGATGGATGGGCCACGGTTGCCATGGTAACAGTAATGGAAACTATTTAAAGCTTAAATGCTCGGCAATTTCTTCATTTTTATCTGTATAAAAATATATCACCGGGTCACGTGCGGCGGATAAACCCTCATGGTAGGGGATGGTTTCACTGCATCCCTGCAGCCGCTGGGTCTCTGTTACCCCTTTCCCACCAAACTGGTTCCAGTGCTGGTTCTGGTTCACAACTAGTTCAACTTGGGAACCAGCTGAGAACCGGTTTGCTTTTCCATAACTCGGGTGCTAAAGGGAGCCACGTCATTACGTCACCGCAAACGTCAGTTAGGTCGCTGCGTTTGCTTGAAAGTTGAAGCAACAACCAGGTATTTGCTCTAATAGATGGTCTGCATTGACGTCACTTCCCCACTGGACCAGCCCCCTTACTCGCACTGAGTGGCAAAACATCAAAAAAACAGCTGCAACTAGTGGAGAAGACGGGATAACAGCCGATTATGGGCTTAAATTAAAGGCAGTTGGATTTGACAGTGACCCGTACAGTTACCAAGAACCAGTGGTCCATGGACATTAATATTTGGCCACAAATCCAGTTTCCTGATATTTATATGTACTTAATTTCTACGTCGGGGAAATACACGAAGCAAAGCTTACAAAGGCGTACAAAAGTTTTGACACTTGGTCCGACTTCAAGGCAGGATTTGTTGTAGAAATTAAAGTGATGAGGGCACCGAACTTTATGATTTGACCGTTTAACGTTAGCTACCCAAAAATCCAACATTACTGATACAAAATGGGAACCGCAAATCCACGTTTCGGTGCCTGGAATCCAGTTGTTTCTGTGAATTGCAGCGATCCATTTGTCTCTCTTAAGCTTATTTTTCGGCAATCTGTAAAATGATAACTCAGATTTCTTGCTAAATCTATGAGTACAGTCGATCGCACAACAGCTCTTTCCCATTTTAGATGTTTTCCAGTTGCTCAAACTGAAAGTTTACCCTGCCACTCAGTGGAATTAACCCACTGTAAAGTCGCATCTGTGACGTCATACGCATTCCCTCTATTGCCGTTGGTCTTAATAACTCCGCCCCCTCCACTTACGTAAGCGGTTCTTTCCTCTAGACCAGCAAAGAGTTGGAGCTACCTTGGAACCGGTTCTTCTGGCCCGGAGCCAGTTCTTTGTCAGTGGAAACAGAAAACCCGGTTCCAAACTCAGCACTGGCCACAACCCGAACCAGAACCAGAACCAGAACCAGAACCCGAACCCGAACCCGAACCAGAACCAGAACCAGAACCAGAACCAGAACCAGAACCAGAACCAGCCCTGGAACCGGTTTGGTGGAAAAGGGGTAACAGGGCTGGGGAAGAGTCTGCTGGTCAAAGCTCAGATTCAGGAAGAACATTGTGGGTTCTGTCCCGGTCGGGGAACACTGGATCAATGACTGTTTCCATGCAGTCAATAATCCTTTTAAAACTGGAATATTAGCAATAACCCGGTTTTTCACGGCCATGTAAACACCAATAACCCCTTTGAATAACCAGAATTTGCTCATATTCCGGTTTCTAAAAACCCGAATATGACCCCTGGGTTACTCCTTTTCTAACCCGAATATTTGGTCATGTACAGCCTAACGGGATTTCCCCATCAAAAGGAACAGGAATTTGTTTTCTGCATGTTCTTTTCACAAGGAATCTTGGTCTTTTGAGTCCAGGAAGTTCTTATAAACATGGAGAAACACAAGACCAGGAGGAGACTAATCACTTCATAAATGTAATGAAGGATATGAACATTATGTCATTTGTAGACGGTAGAAAGTACCGGGATAGAAGATTTACAAGAAGGTGAGCGAAAAGTTGCGCGAAGCAGGATTTGTAGGAACGGCAGACCAGATCAAGCTCCGCTCGAAGACGCTGAAAAAGCCGAACTACAGGGCCGAGAAACAAAACGACTTCTACTGGATTGTTCATTATCCGCCGTGCTGCTGTTATTGCTGTTGTTTTGGATTTGGATACAGGAAGAAGAAGTAGAAATGACGGGAATTGCGTCATGACGTTCTCCGTGCGTCGCTGGTTTGATCCAGATATCTCAAATGATTAATCACCATGTAAACAGGGATAACTCTGTTTGCTCACCCATGTAAACAGATTATTCCCAATGTTTCAGTAACCGGAATATTGACCGTAACCTGAATTTTGACTGTATGTAAACATAGTCTATGATACACCCGAGCTCGGGTCCTGGAGGGAACCAGAAGTCTGCAGAAGTCTGTGGACTTGCAGAAGGCGTTCAGACCCTCCAGGTATCATGTCGAGTGGGTTCTCTGGGAGTTGTTGCTATGGATACGAGCATCATGGGCTCCACCAGACCTGGCCGCTGACACGATTCTGTTGGCACCTTTTATGGACAGAACTTTTAATTTAAAAAAAGATACAAAGAAACTTTTTATTCAAAATACAGATGCGAATAAACATGTAGATACCGGTATGTACATTTATTAATATATGTAGATATATAGATGTATGTTATGGATATAGATATGTTTTATGTAAGTATGTATATGGATATATTGAGTTGTATTATACGTTCAGTATGTATATATCTTTATCTCTATTAATTATTATATATTGATTTATAGTTGTATGTAGATATGTCGATATATAGATTTATAGTAATTTTTATGTATATAATTGGAGGTAAATATATGAACCAGTGTATATATAGCATATCTACTCTTATATAGTTATTCAAGTATATTGTTATACCATTGCTGGCTATTGTTCTCTATTATATTGTAGTATTATAGTAAAGTAATGATAATGTAATACTATGCATTATAATTACTTATATTAGTACATACATACATAGTAGCACAACTTAATGCTGGGTGTTTGTTGTTTTCTTTTGTTTGCCTTGATTTGTTTGAT
>NC_084603.1:13785250-13925250 GCF_033807715.1 Cololabis saira
GCTGTCCAAAATGTCTTGGAAAACTCGACTCCTGCAAATGCGCGTTCCCCAAAGTTTGTGGGGGCGTGGCTTTGGACGGAGCGCTGAACGGAGGGGGAGGAGGGGGTGGGGCTTAGAGGAGGTGCCACTTTTAAATCTTGCTAGCTCTCCAAAATCAAGGATATATACCTTTAATTTTAACAATTTAGCATTACTAAGTAGGCCCAGGGGGAAAAATAATATTATTTCAAACAAGTGGTGTCAACAATGAGGATTTTGTACGAAAGCAGCGTCTTGGCGAGCAAGGATGGACAGAGTACCGTATTTTCCGCACTATAAGGCACTTAAAACACTTAGGGCCTGATTTACTAAAGGTTTGCGTGCGTAAAAACCTGTGCAAACTTGACAGCACCCGCAAACCAATGTGCGAGCTGATCTACTAACAGCGTGCAAAGACGACTGCGTCTCTGAAATGCGCAAAATTGCACACGCAATTCAGTTAGTACTTTTGCCCTGATGAATAATCAATATGGGGCGTACCCGGCAGAAATCCTAAATACTGGGAGGGGAAGATGCAAATTGGTCCATTTACCACACACAATGAGATTTACCAAGCCTGAAAGTAATTGCGCGTATTGTGATTGCGTCTGTATTTAATACGTTCGAAAGGAAGGTGCTAATCTGCTGCTGCTGTTATTGTGGCAAGGAGGCGACATCCAAAATCAAAGAATACGCAGAGAGAGAGAGTCTTTATTCTGCTGCATGCTATTTTAAAAATGGTTGCACAAGTTTTATTAAAGGCCACTTTTTCTTTAGTTCTTCGCCTTATATCTTGCCACCTTCTTTTAATGTGCCCCCCTCCACTCGCCCACAAGCAGGCCAAGCCTTTGTGCCAAAACTTTGTATTTTATTGATTACTTATCTTATTGAACGTGAAATCATCCTTCGTAAATTACATTTAATTAAAACCCGTGCTTATTAATCACAAAACACTGGTTAAACATCATGACCAAATCCGCTCCGACCCGCTGTGTCTGATCAGCGCAGAGACTGCAGCTTCGCCTGAATTATGCTTCTGCGTTAAATCGACGGCCATATGATGGTCCCGTCTGTCACACATTTACTGTCAGTGTTTGCTATGTAATATATAATATTTGCAATATACTGTGGACATCTGAATAAAAACTTAACTCATAAATAGATTGAATCAAAGCGCTCTCCAGCTCTGTGTCTGATGTCTTTTTCTCCTCAGATCATGCCGAGCACCGCCGGGTCACGCAAACCCGACCAATTAAATATTAAAATCAAATTCAGTCCTGTGGCCCGTTTTTCTATTTCGTATTTTTGATCTGTGCCTAAAATTGAAATATGAAAAACCAGACGTTTTTCCGTTTTTTTGTGTTACCAACTGCATTTATTCTATCGTAGGTTTTTCTCCGATATTGCGTTTCTTTTGGTAATGTTTAAATTTCTTTGCTGTAGTTCATGAATGTGTTTATTTGCCTCTTCCACTAATATCTCTAACTCCAACTCGTCAAATTTCATTTTGCGCTTGTGACTTGTGACTGTGCATTCCATCCAGACTCTCCGTGGCGCAGATTGCGCTCGCAAACCTTAAGACACGCAACACCTCATTTAAATACTGCTGTTTGCACCTGTTATCAATTGCACACGCAATCTTAGTTGATCACCCGCAAACCACACGCAAACAGCACGCGCAAACTTTTTCAGTGCACACGCAATTTAGTACTCTTTATTTAGGATCTTAGTAAATCGGGCCCTTAGGGCCAAATCCACAAAAGGATTGCGCGGCTTTTGCGGCCGCTAAACCGGTGCAAATGACACAAAAAGAGAGCGTCTAATTCACAAAGCACCCGCAAAGGGCGAATTGCACCACAAACTGCGCTGCCAAGCAAATAGTGTCATGGTGCGCCTGTGCCATTTGCATGCATGTAAATTAGGTAATATTCATACATTCGGCGCAAAATTGCCCCCTTTCTATGCAAATAAGCCTCATTGCAAAAACCGTCTAATTCACAAAGGCCAGCGCTATTTGCCACACGCAAAAATAGTGGAGCAAATACCGTCTTTTCGAAGCGTGTATTAACTGCGCGCAAACTCACTCCTCACTCCCCGTCTGTCTCTGTTTCTCTCTCTCTTCAATATCATTCAAGCCTGTGTGATACTGAATGATATTAAGGGTGAAATCTACAGTCAGACATGACTGTAAACAGTCAGATCAAGTGGGGTTGTGGACTTATCTCGGATTTAAAAATAAAAATAACAGGACGGAGCTCAGGATTCATCCATACAGTAAGGGGCTGCTTTATTACAAACAATTCCACCATATAAACATATAAATCTAGAATGTGTGTGTTTAACAGCTGACCTGTAGGTGTGTGTAGCAAAACACAGAACATGAATTACCGTCAGATCCTGATCTGGGGCCTCATCTATAAAGCTTGCTTGCGCACAAAAAGGGCCTGAAAGATGCGGCGACGCACACTGTACGGTGCGCGGGCCGCGGAACCTACGCCGTATGCTCTGCGTCGATTTAACGCGGAACCATAAATCATCCATCCACGGGGGGGGGGGACAAAAGCATGAGTTTGAAAAGTGGGGGGGGGCATGTCCCCGCTGTTCCCAGTGGAAATTGCGCCCTTGGGCCTCACAGCGTTTTATTTTCACTCGCTTTATTTTTTATTTCTGCAGTTTTCATTATGGACCAATCTGTGTGCTGAAATATGGAGAACACTGGAAACAGCTCCGCTCACTTACTCAGACAAGGGCAAATTGCACTCAGCTCCAAAACTTTATGGGCGTGTTTGCGCCGGTTTATCATTAGAGCAAAATCTTTTGTGAATAGGACCTTAAAGCGGGGCAAATTGCGGGCGCAAATTGCGGGCGCAAATTGCGGGCGCAAATTGCGGGCGCAAATGCGGCGCAATTCACAGTGCTATTTGCGGGCGCAATCTATTCTTTGTGGATTTGGCCCTTAATTTTTCCTCAAAAACCGCCAAGCTTATGTATCAAAGTTGTTGTGCTTACTGACCATAAAACAGTTTTATGTGGTATATTCAAAAATAGTGCACTTTTAGTGACTTTGGTAGCGATGAAGCCACTTGATTGATGGTCGGACCGTTCAGACACATTAAAGTCGGTCCTTGGTTGGATACGGGTTGTAACATCAGACAACGTTAGATAACTAATTATGTAGCGCTGCAAGCAACCATCATCCAACATTTAGTTTTACTATAATTACATTACTATAATTAGAAGTCAACGTCAGGTTTTTAGCGTAAACCCAATTTTCAAATCTGTATCATAATTAATTATAATCAAATGTTGGAGTACAACGTTGTCCCATCCTCACACTAACTTCAGGTGTCTGCTATCACTGGCAACGATGAACCAATCAGAGAACAGGACTCTTACCTCCTCCACTTTTTATTGGTGGATTCCTGGAAGACGAATGATTTAAAATGTGAAAGTAAAATGATATTCTAAGTTATTGTGAACGAATTGAATAAAGTTTGACTTACCAGACTGTTTTGTTTAACTTTATATATGTTTTAATCATGCGCCTTAAACCCCGGTCCCCTTATGTATGAAAATAGAGCCGCTATTTGCATATTTAAAAACATCGCTAATTAAAGTAAGACTTATTCCTCCACAGTGCAGGATATCATGAAATGATTCAACAATCTGGGGAATTCTCGCGGTGAAAAGGGCGCAGGTCTAATGTCTGTTCACACCGTCTGATTTCATCTCAGATGGAAGATGATCGTCGTGGCTCCAAAGACTCTTTCAGAAAGAAAAGTGAAAGGTTAAATAACAGACGTCAATGACAAGTTAGCACACGTAACGTTTGTATCTCCAGCTTTGGTCACACGGTCAACCACAAACCCGACCACTGGACGACTGGGAACAGATTATATCCCTTTCCCAGTTATTATTAAAGCATCTTCAGCACATTAAGGAGGTACCAGGAGTATTTATTCTTCCCGTTCGTTTGTACGAGAACAGAATCATTGTCATCACTGGAGCGACATTTACAGATAAGTGTAAAACAAGGAGCTCTATGGTAATAATGCAATCAGTGTTTGTGAAGAAGGGACGATACTGAACCGGTTTGGACTAGTCTGGTCTGGCCTGAACTGGACATAATTGGTTTGGATTGGACTGGTTTGGAATAGTCTGAACTGGTCTGAACTAGTCTGAACTGGTCTGAACTGGTCTGAACTGGTCTGGACAGGCTTGAACTGGTCTGAAATGGTCTGGATTGGTCTGAACTGGCCTGTACTGGACTGGTCTAGACTAGTCTGGACTGGTCTGAATTGGTTGGAAATTATCTGCACTGGTCTGGAATGGACTGGACTGGTTTGGACTAGTCTGAACTGGTCTTAACTGGTCTGAACTGGTCTCTATTGGTCTGGATTGTTCCAAACTGGTCTCTATTGGTCTATATTGGTCTGAACTGGTCTGAACTGATCAGAACTGGCCTGTATTGGTGTGAACTGGTCTGGACTGGCCTGAACTAGTCTGAACTGTCCTGGACTGGTCTGGACTAGTCTGAACTGGTCTCTATTGGTCTGGATTGGTCTGAACTGGTCTGGATTGGTCTGAACTGGTCTGTTAAAACCTGTAATCCAGCAGAAGGACATCTGGGGATAAACGGAGGGCTCTGGTTTCACTGTTCCACCTTGCACTTCTGCTGACTCCAGCTGGATTAAAAACCCTTCATGGTCTTGGTACCCAGACTCCAGTGAACAGTGAAACCGGAGCCGTCCGTTTATCCCCAGATGTTCTTCTGCTGGATTACAGGTTTTAACAGTCTGCCCTCATGGATGAGCAGCACCGGTCCAGCTGGACGACCGCAGATCAGGTCACTCTGTTGGAGGAACATTTAGTAAACAAGTCGAGTCAAATTCTGAGAATCCTCTTGAGGATTATTTTTTTTATGTACAAATACATACACATGTATACATACACATGTATATATATATATATATATATATATATATATATATATATGTATATATATATATATATATATATATATATATATATATATATAGTTGTATGAAAAAGTTTGGGCACCCCAGATCATTTTCAAGATTTTCCTTTATAAATAATTGGTTGTTCGGATCAGCAATTCCAGTTAAATATATCATATGGCAGACAAACACAGTGCTATTTGAGAAGTGAAATGAAGTTTATAGGATTTACAGAAAGTGTGCAATAATTACTTAAACAAAAGTTGGCAGGTGCATAAATTTGGGCACCCTTGTTGTTTTATTGATTTGAATACATTTAGCATTAATTATTGGAACACAACAGTTGTTTGTTCAGTTCATTGACCCTTCACCTACATACACAGGTGAAGCCAATCATGAAAAAGGGTATTTAAGGTGGCCTGTTGTAAGTTGTTCACCTCTTTGCATCTTCTTTGAAGAGTGGCAACATGGGAGCCTCAAAACAACTGTCAAATGACCTGAAAACAAAGATTGTTCAACATCATGGTTTAGGGGAAGGATACAAAAAGCTAGCTCAGAGATTTCAGCTGTCAGTTTCCACTGTAAGGAACATAGTGAGGAAATGGAAGACCACAGGCACAGTTCTAGTTAAAGCCCGGAGTGGCAGGCCAAGAAAAATCTCAGATAGGCAGAGGCGAAGGATGGTGAGAACAGTCCAAGTCAACCCACAGACCAGCTCCAAAGACCTACAACATGATCTTGCTGCAGATGGTGTCACTGTGCATCGTTCAACTATTCAGCGCACTTTGCACAAGGAGATGCTGTATGGGAGAGTAATGCGGCGGAAGCCTTTTCTGCGCACACGCCACAAACAGAGTTGCTTGAGGTTTGCTACAGCACATCTTGACAAGCCAGCTTCATTTTGGAATAAGGTGCTGTGGACTGATGAAACTAAAATGTAGTTATTTGGACATAACAAGCGGCGGTATGCATGGCGGAAGAAGAACACAGAATTCCAAGACAAACACTTGCTACCCACAGTCAAATTTGGTGGTGGTTCCATCATGCTGTGGGGCTGTGTGGCCAGTGCAGGTACTGGCAATCTCGTTAAAGTTGAAGGTCACATGGATTCCAGTCAGTATCAGCAGATTCTTGCCAACAATGTTCAAGAATCAGTGACAAAGTTGAAGTTGCGCCGGGGCTGGATACTTCAACAAGACAACGACCCTAAACACTGCTCAAAGTCTACTAAGGCCTTCATGCAGAGGAACAGGTACAACGTTCTGGAATGGCCATCTCCCAAGACCTGAATATTATTGAAAATCTGTGGTGTGATTTAAAGCGGGCTGTCCATGCTCGGAAACCATCAAACCTGACTGAACTGGAGATGTTTTGTAAAGAAGAATGGTCAAAAATACCATCAACCAGAATCCAGACCCTCATTGGAAGCTATAGGAAGCGTTTAGAGGCTATTATTTCTGCAAAAGGAGGATCTACTAAATATTGATGTAATTTTTCTGTTGGGGTGCCCAAATTTATGCACCTGCCTACTTTTGTTTAAGTAATTATTGCACACTTTCTGTAAATCCTATAAACTTCATTTCACTTCTCAAATAGCACTGTGTTTGTCTGCCATATGATATATTTAACTGGAATTGCTGATCCCAACAACCAATGGTTTATAAAGGAAAATCTTGAAAATGATCAGGGGTGCCCAAACTTTTTCATACAACTATATATGTATATATATATATATATATATATATATATATATATATATATATATATATATATATATTATATATATATATATATATATATATATATATATTAAAACTCAAATATCCTATCTCAAAAAATTTGAATATTCTGGGAATCTTAATCTTAAACTGTAAACCATAATCAGCAATATTAAAATAATGAAAGGCTTGCAATATTTCAGTTGATTTGTAATGAATCCAGAATGCATGACATTTTTGTTTTTTTAATTGCAGAAAATAAAGAACTTTATCACAATATTCTAATTTTCGTGTGTCGCTGTCGCCAAAGTATGACTGGCTTGTTAGTGTCTTTCTGATATTAAACTGCGACTTTGTCGACTCATTTAATAAATATATATATATATATATATATATATGTATATATATATATATATATGCCGCTACTTTTAATAAATATATATAAATATATATATATATATGTATATATATATATATATGTGCATCTATATGTGTATCTATATATACGCAGCTACTTTTCTCACACGCTTTGAACCCTGCAGCTTTGACCACAATGCGGCTAATTTATGGATTTTTACGGGTTAAAGAGCTTCATGCCGCCAATTCAATTGACCCTCTGTCAAGCCCCCCCGCCCGTTGTTAGGTCGGACAGAACTGTCAACTCTCCCGTCCACTTCCATTGTAGAAACTATTTCTAATTAATTTACCAAAGAAAATCAAAAGCAAGTAGAGTTTTATTTATCTATGGAACACTTCGGGTAGCATGTTTTGATTAGTTTAGCTGATAGCACGGTGGAAGGTAGCTCCTTCCAGTCCTGTTTTTAGGTTAGAGTTTTTATCCAATCAGAATTCAGCTATCTTATGTTGTCAGGCTGCATGAAATCTGCCTTCAGAATCAACAATGCGGGCGTTTGCACTCTGTAAGTGAAATAAATACTGTTGATTTATAGTTGCCTTAGCCAATCAGATCACGAGTCGAGTTGTCGGTAAGGCCCTCTAGTGGCGCTTTTCCACTAGTAGCTACTCAGCCCGACTCGACTTGCCTTGCCCTTGTTTCTTTTCAATATCCAGATAAGAAGTCGGCGGGTTGGAGCTAAGCTGCTGTGACGTATTTGATTGTGATTGATCTAAACTGGGGCTCGGCAACCCAAAATGTTGAAAGAGCCATATTGGATATGTCTGGAGCCACAAAACATTAAGTCTTGTATCAGCCTTAGAATGAAGGCAACACATGCTGCATGTATCTATATTAGTTATAACTGGGGGAAGATTTTTTTTTTTCATTATGCACTTCGAGAAAAAAGTCAAAATGTTGAGAAAAAGTCGAAATTTCAAGAAAAAGTTGAAATGTCGAGAAAAAAGTTGAAATGTCGAGAAAAATGTTGAAATGTCAAGAAAAAAGTCAAAATCTCGAGAAAAAAGTCGAAATGTCGAGATTAAAAAGGAAAGGAAAAAGGAAGAAAGAGAAAAAAAGGAAAAAAGAAAAAAAGGGAAAAAAAAGAAAAAAAAGAGAAAAAAATGAAAAAAGAGAAAAAAAGGGAAAAAAGAAGAAAAAAACGAAAAAAAGAAGAGAAAAAAAAAGAAAAAAAGGAAAAAAATGGTCAAACATTTTTGAAAAAGCTCCAGGAGCCACTAGGGCGGCGCTAAAGAGTGGCATGCCGCTCTGGAGCCATGGGTTGCTGATCCCTGATCTAAACGAAGAAGACAACAACACTAAAGATGTAGAACCTGGAGGAGATGATAGATGTGCTGCTGGGTCTGTGGCTTGTGTTCGATATCAAGTTAAAAAATGAGATTGAGAGAAGCTTCAAGCGGCAACGCTTTTTTTAAAATTTTGTTTGTCTCGGCGCTGCTGAAAAGTCAGTTGGTATCTGAGCAGCTATGAAGAGACAGAGCTCCTGGTAGATCTGGTCGTTCCTTATCGCCTGTCTAGATCCCTTTTTAATTCTCTCCACAGCCACCAGGTTTATGAACATCTGCACCTCAGAGTTGGATCATGAAACAGACATTGGGAACAGAAAACCCGGTTCCAAACTCAGCACTGGCTCAGAACCAGCCCTGGAACCGTTTTGGTGGAAAAGGGGTATGAATGATCAAACGTGGGGTTTTCCGGTTCTTTTTATACCATTTTAAGAATAAGCCACGCCACAAACACACAGCAACACTGGAGGAAGGAGAGAAGCTGGACCAGATCTTTGCACAGTGTAAAAGTTACCAGAGTGTGGTTTGTTAAGTTTAAGTATTAAACAAAATACTTGCAGCAATAACAAATGTGCTGGGATTAAAGAGTGAAAATGAATGTATTTATATGTTATATGTTATTATTTTATTATATGGCATTATTGGACCAAAATGTTTCAAGATACCTCAAAATACCTCTCTGGGATTATTTCCCTTAATAAAAGTGCAGTTTTTACAATGTTCCACCTCTCTGAACTCACGAGGAAAATAGCTGCAAATGTGCTCTAAAATAAAGCTTTAACACCAAACATTTGGATTTAAAAGATCAGCATGGGTGATCCCACACACACACACACACACACACACACACACACACACACACACACACACACACACACACACACACACACACACACACACACACACACAGAAACCAGGCTCTGTGTGTCCTGTTTGGACTCTGAGGAGTCAGACACCAACTGACCGAACAAATGTTCTTTTGCTTTTTTCCTCCAACAGCGCCGCTGGCGACCGTGCAGCTCTGTGTGTTTGTGTTCGTACATGAAAGAGAGAAAGAGAGTGTGTGTGGACTCTCTCTCTCTCGCTCTGTCTCTCCCTCTCTCTCCCTCTCTCTCTCTCCCTCTCTCTCCCGCCCTCCAGGTTTGTGGTATTAACGCGACCCTCCCCTTGTTGCCTTTGATGAAGGTTAGTTTGGTTACCAGCTTTGGCAAAGCACACACAAACACTCACATCCATGCATTATATCCACCTTTCTGAGCTCCCTCACCCTCAGCTGTTCCCAACTATTCATTGTTATTGTTTAGTCAAATTTTCCCTTTCAGTAATGTGAAGCGTAGAAAGAACCAATAGCCTGTTCCACCAAGCAGAACAGTGCAGTTGTGGATGCAAAAAAATTGTGTTTCAATCAGACAAACCCATCCAGCAGGTCCATGCGGTGCCATCAGCGTTAATAGTGGGCTACTTGGGTGCAGAGTGGTCTGGGCTTGGAAAACAGGAATATGACATAAATCTGGTAAAGTTGAGTTTCAGGGGGCACAGAAATGCCGTGGTCTGGTTTTGCAGCAGTTGCCTGGCAATTTTGGACCAATTGTAACAAAAACAACTCCTCCCCCCACCCATTCCTCTGTGGGTGGTTGCCCTCTTATAGCTCAGGTCCTCTACCCGAGGCAGTTCACCCTTTTCAAGCTCACTTCCTCTACCAGAGGAGATTCCTCCTCTTCAAGCTCAGGTCATTTACCAGAGGCGGTTCCAACTCTCAAATGGCGCTTTTCCACTAGTACCTACTCAGCGCGACTCGACTCGCCTCGCCTCGCCTCGCCCCGGTTTTGCGCTTTTCCACTAGGCGTGGAGGCGGGTGGAGGCGTGCCGAGTTGATACTTTTTCTGTATCTATTCTGCCGAGGTTCTAAGCGACTGAGTCGGGCTGTATCTGACATCATCACACTACACGCCACCGATTGGTCGGGGGGTTGGAGTCAGACGTTTGAATCAGGAGGCGGGAATCAGCGAAAGAGCTTCTCGTGGCTTCTTCATTTTACTCGACAGGCAATGGGAGCGGAAAAGTCTGTTTGGTGATCCAACTCTGAGGTGCAGATGCTCATAAACCTGGTGGCTGAGGAGAGAATTAAAAAGGGATCTAGACGGGCGATAAGGAACGACCAGATCTACCAGGAGCTCTGTCACTTCATTCATCACTTCACACTTTTCAGCAGTGCCGAGACACACAAACCAAAAAAAAAGCGTTGCCATTTGAAGCTTCTTTCACTCTCATTTTTTAACTTGATATCGAACACAAGTCACAGACCCAGCAGCACATACATCATCTCCTCCAGGTTCTACATCTTTAGTGTTGTTGTCTTCTTCGTTTAGATCACACAATCAAATACGTCACAGCAGCTTCGCTCCAATCCCGCCTACTTCTGATCTGGGTGTCTAAAAACAAACAAGGGCAAGGCGAGTGGAGGTGAGTCGAGTCGCGCTGATATACTAGTATAAAAGCGCCAAAAGCTCAGGTCCTCTACCAGAGATGGTTCCCACTCTTCAAGCTCAGGTCCTAAACCAAAGGCAGTTCCTCCTTTTAAACCTCAGGTCCTCTACCAGAGGAGGGTCCCCCACTTTAAGCTCGAGTCCTCACAAGAGGCGGCCCCCCCCTTCAACATCAGTTCTTCAACAGAGGTGGTTCCTCCTCTTTAAACTCAAGTCTTCTACCAGATGTGGTTCCTCCTCTTCAAGCTCCCAGGTCCTCTAACAGAGGCCTGGGAGCTTGAGGGTTCTGCAACATATCTTTGTTGTTCCTAGGACAGCGCTTTTCTGGACCGAGTTCTCTGATGATGTTGCTGGCATCGGCTTGAGCCCCTCTCCCAGCTTGGAGAACACACATCCAAGTTCTCTGACTACTATCGGTACCACTGGTGTCTAAACCTTCCAGATGTTCCCTATCTCCTCCTTCAACCCCTGGTTCTTCTCCAGTTTCTCGTGTTCCTTCTTGATACTGCTGTCACTTGGGAATTCCCCGTCAATCACCACTTCTCTCTCCCAGAGTTTATCAATCTCCATTGCCTCCGGTTGGTTGTTCAGGTCTAGTTATTCAGTCTGGATCTGGAAGTCCCGCAGGATCTTTGTTCTTTCCCGCTCCACCACCCAGGGAGTTATCTCCCACCTTACCTTTGAGATTTCCAACCAGTATTCAGTGCAGATGTTTCTTTCTTTCTTTCATAGTTCTTTTTATTGATTTTTACTTGCACATAAACAAAGCATTAAACATTCCCTCCCCACAACGAACTTCCCTTACCCCTGCTGTCACTCAATGATGTTAGGCTTACTCTACTTAGTGAGATTTTACAACATATGTTTGTATAACAAAAAGTTCAAGAGTGAGAAACCAGTTAATACAAGGCGCTTAGTGAAACACAGTATAATTGAAGACTAAAACAGATTGTAGAAGCAGCAGGACAAGGCCTGAGACGGTAGCAACCCCATACGGGTATCTGTCAAAGATTAATTACTGCAGTGATTCTTAACCATAGGGCCGCGGCCCACACTTGGGCCGCGAGCGCCATCTAGTGGGCCGCCAAAAAAAATTCAGTTTTGTACATGTGGGCCGCGAGGGCCGTGGGACTGCCTAGCAACTCCCAACCAAATGAGGAGAAGAAGACACTCAGCTAGCTGTACGTGTAATAGTAAGAGAAATGGTGTGTCTTTACAGAGAAAATCCTTCATTTTGCACAGAGTAGGTTTAGATCCGCCAGGATCAGGGATCGATTACTTGGGTCTGCGCCCAGAGCAAGCGAGCGCAGCGTGATCATTTATCCCGACGCGTCCCCGCGGCCAGGGAGGTCGGTGCCGCTGGGGCGGCGGCTCCGTCGTTACTGCTGAAGGATGGTAGATGTAGATGCGTGGGCTGTCGTGTCTGCTGGACTGGACTGTTCGGGCTTTCGAAAAAGCATCGGAAAGTAACTGCTGCAGCGCGGCCAGAGAGCTGCGGTGCGGGCTGTGCCCGTCGCAGCTGATCAGGCTCGGATGAACCCGACACACTGAGTCCTGACAACTTATTAATGTAAATAACTTAAAGTAAAATCAAACTAAGTTTTGTCCTCGCTGTATTTTTAAATATGCAACCCGGAATGGACAAATTCATCCTGTTCAGTCTTCCCACTGGGACAAAACCAGTGTCTCATACGTTCAGAGACCGTGGCGTTCAAAGTACGAATGTGAAACGCCACTGAAACAAAACACAAAGTTTTTCATCAAACATATCCACTCAAGTCTGAACTGAAGTCACAGAAAAATAAACTGACCATCTTAAAACATCCTGCCCATGTTTGGGTCCAAATACAGCTGTGAAGCAGCTTTCTCCACAGTGAACATAATTAAAACTAAATATCATTTCAGGCTCAACAATGAGCACCTCCACATGCATATGAGAACCTGACACCATCCAGCCCAGATTTAAAGTCCTGACAGGAGAAATTAAAGCTCAGTTCTCTCACTGAACAACAGAAAGTGGGGGCATAAGATTATAAGAGGGGAAGAAAGAAAAACTGCAAAACTGTTAAATTGTTAAGATGTGTTTATATTAATTTAGTATAAAAATGTGTTGAGACAATTAAAGCAGCACAACGGAACTTTCAGCTTTTCTGAGTTTGGCGGCATCTTGTGGACAAAATCGGTATTGTTTTACCAGAAAGAACACTACGTTTCCCATGAGCACCAGCGCGTACTGCCGGAAAACTCCTGTCCCGTCGCTGCATTTGTTTTGATGAGAGAAGACAGGACGCTTTTCTGTTTCACCAAGTGAACAGAAGGAACGCAAAAAAAAGATGTTAAACTGCTGGAAAGGAACTGGAATTTACCGGGGTACCTTAAACAAGGAAGCCAGGGAGCAGTATATGGAGAAAATAATGATTATTAACGGTCTGGATCCATATGAAATCCCTAAGATCCCTGAATCCCTGAAGAGCCATGTGTTTCAATACATTTGTATAATAGTACAACATACAGTACATGTTTTGTATATCTCTTATTTCTCTTTTCTTTTTTTTTTGACTGCTATATTATGTTGAAGAGGCGTGAGCAATATTTTTGTTTTCCTCGTGAGATTATTTTTTTCCTCTGCAGCTACAAATAGAGTTAATATTTTTTCCTCAACAAACTAGTTTTATCTGAAGATTGGGGTTAATTGCTCCGCAGAGAGCTGGCACGCAACTGCGTTTAGCTGGCGAAGTGGGGAATAAAACCCGTGTTTTGATCCGACGCCCGTCTGTGTGAGTGTTTGTGGTTTAAGGCTGTTTATGGTTCTGCGTTAAATCGACGCAGACCCTACGGCGTAGGGTACGCGGCGACACGCACCGTACGTTGCGCGTCGCCACGTACCCTACGCCGTGGGCCTGCGTCGATTTAACGCAGAACCATAAATCATGCTTTACTGTGTGTTTGGTCGTTACAGCCGCGATCCAAAGCGAGCCGACGGCTCTTTCACTCTTTTACTTTGTTATATCAGATACTTGGCCTGAGTGGTTCTGCCTCCGAGCAGGAAACCGTTGAAAAGTTAAACCATTAGGGTCTTTTCCCCACGTCTGTTGTGTGGAGCTGCTGCAGCCGCAACGCAGCAACAGGTTCTGCGGAGCTCTGAGCTCCACGCCCCGCCCATTTTCGTCTCGACTGCGAATCGGGAAGGAGGGGGAAGTGACGTATGCCGTAAAGCAGTCAAAGTCGTAACGATTTGTAGTTTTTTAGTGTGGCAGGGTTCCTACCATGCTCCTCAAAGTTACATAGTGCCAGTGAAGGTGATACAGACTCCCTCAGACCATGACAGAGGTGTCATTAAACCTGTTGGAAGTTGATGTACCATCACAATGACTCTGGAAATATGATATTAAGGTGGAAAAGTTACGTAGTGTCGCTTTAACAAAGAAAAGGGGAAATTCAAACTGCTGGTAGAGAAATAAAATAAGATAGCATTTGAAAAATAAAATAAAATCTACTTTATTTTTAAGAGAAAAAAATATGTTTAATTCAAGTTAAACATGTTAATTGGCAAATATGTACTTTTTTTTAATATAACAGTCAGATGCAGATGTTGATACAACTATGAGGCTACTTGAATATATACACACACACACACACATATATATATATATATATATATATATATATATATATATATATATATATATATATATATATTATGATGTTCTGGACCTTCGCTTGAGTAAATTTTCTCTAAATGGACCTCTTAAAGTTTTAGTTGAATACCCCTGCTATACAGTGTTTATATTTAATGGGCCCCGGGCCACTCTGTACTGAAAAAATTGGGCCCCAAGGTCAGAAAGGTTAAGAACCCCTGAATTACTGCACTTGTGTGGAGGGTTTATCAAAAAGGGTCAAAAAAGGTCTCCACACTTTAAAAAACTTCTTTTCAGAGCCCCGTAGTGTATACCTGATTTTCTCCAGTTTCAGATTTGATAGCACATCTCTTATCCAGTGGGAAACTGAGGGTGGGACAGCCTCCTTCCACCTCAAAAGTATCAGGCGGCATGCCAGAAGGGTGGTAAAAGCGATTACTTTGTGTCCCCCTACAGGTAACTTCATCCCATCAGGAATAATCCCAAATATAGACATCAGAGGGTTTGGGTCGATCTTAACCGCTAACACCGTGGAGAGAGCTTCAAAAATAGCCTTCCAATACCCCTGTAACCTCGGACAGAGCCAAAACATGTGGATTAATGTTGCGTCCTCCAATTTACATCTATCACATATGGGGTTAATTTGTGGATATATTTTAGACAGTTGTGCTTTTGAGAGGTGCACCCTGTGTATCACTTTAAATTGGACTAGTGAGTGTCGTGCACACATCGAAGAAGAGTGAACTCTTTTCACACAGTGCAGATGTTTCTGTGCTCTATAACTGTCACTCGGTTGTGTCGTTCCATGTAACATTTACCTGCCAGCATCTTGCATCCAACTATTATGTACTGAATTCTCTCTGGGGCATCTTTGCACAGCCTGAAGCTGGGGTGTTGTCTGGTGTAGTAGACCTGGTTTCTGTTGTAATTGGGATCTTGTCCAGTGTGGTAGACCTGGGGCCTTATGTACTAAGAGTGCGGCGCACAAAAAACGTGCGTACGCCACTTTCAACGCTCACGGTCGGATGTACAAAGAATGACGTGAACGTAGAAAGCTGCGGTCCGTCACTCACACATCAAGGCTGTTGTACGCACTTTTCTGAGGTTTTGTCCGTTGGCGACACTCACTGGTGATTCAGTGAAGTGCAGAATATGAGGAAACTTAACGTCAACAATAAATTCACGACCACGTGAAGGACACGACAGTCCCGCCATCACCAGATAAGCTACACAAGAGTGAAGCTGCAACAATCTCACAATCAACCACATCATCTGAACAAACAACTAAAGGAGCTCAACGATGGAACCTGCAAATCCTGATGGAGCTTTGGCTCCGTTAGAGGAACCTGCTGACGCAGGATCAGGAGCGAGTCTTCAGGGACCACACTGATCTACTGGTCCAGGACTAAGACTGGACCATCAGCTGGTTCAGGTACCAAGAGGATCCTTCTGGATCTCTGCCCTGAACTGGACCAGCTGCTCCGGTTCAGACCAACATGATGCTTCAGCTGGAGCTGCAGGTCGGACATCTGTCGTCATGACGACCGTATGGGAGGACTACTGATAAAAGCCAGATCCTAAACATCCCATAACTGTGTCTGGACAGAAATACATTAAAATTAATTTTGAAGCAAAAACCGGTGTTGTGCCAAAAAGTGATTGCCTGCCAGAATCTGATTTCTTCTGATTTGTGGCCGCGGGAGCGCGCACAGCAGCCCGCTGAACGACAGCGCTAAACCGTCAGATTTCAGATTATGAAACTCAAGAATGAGATCAAGTCATATTTAGGGAGAAACAACCTTTCATTAACTGCATTTGGCCTTCAATCACTTTTTGGCACGACACCTGTCTCTCCTCCTGCGGATGCAACACTCCGAGTTACAGCAATTTTGCTCTTTATTTCTCACGTTTGCACCTCGATAATCCCGTCGGCACAAATTGTCTTTATTTCTGCAGCAGAGGAATCAGATCGTAATGCTTCATGTTTTAAATATAAATGTATTTTGTTCACATTGTTATACTTATGAGAGTGGTGATCGCGGACATCCATAATGTGTAAGACTCAATAAACGTGTACATTGGTCTTAATCCGTTATTATAATATGCATGACAATAAAGCAGAACGAGGAGCCGTTTTTCATCCACCAAAAATTCTGATGTCGGTTCTTAAAATACAAACAAGAAAAGCAGAGTGTAATGATGCACTAACGCTGCCCATAAACATTAACAAACCCGTACGATCATAATAAAACCACAACTCTTCACCAAACGCAACGCAAAGCAAAGAACACCATAATGTAGGTGTCAAACTGAATCCCAGAAGGACCGGTGTCCTGCATGTTTTAGATGTTTCACTGCTTTAACACACCTGATTCTAATTAATCATCATCACCAACTTGTCATCAAAGTCTGGATAGTTCTGTTGATGACACAGTCACTTGTATCATGGTGCAATGAAGCAGGGAAACATCTAAAACCTGCAGGGACACCGGCCCTCGAGGACTGGAGTCCGACACCCCTAAATGCCCCAAAATGAATTATTTATTCCAGCTCAGAGCATTTTCTTGTTAGGATGAGCGGTTTTTAATGGATAATTATCTTCATATCATATTCAAACATATATTTGAGGGAAGAGACAAGGCGGAGTGTTGTGCTCCCGCATGTGCGCTCAAATCCACGCTGATTGGGATGTACAGAGAAACCTGCGTGGATTTGGGCGAACGCACAGCTTTGTACATATGAATTTTTGCGGTCTTGTTAATTCCACGCACGGATTCACGTTGAAATCCACGCACTCTTAGTACATGAGGCCCCTGGTCTCTGTTGTAGTTGGGGTCACAGTGACCAGCTGGTTCCTTTGGGCCTGGTCAGGGATGGTGCTGGTGCCGTCCAACTCTTTATACCGGAGACTCTTTCTTCAATGTCTGCAGTTTCATGCACATCTAAATCAAGCTATTGGCAACAATCTAGCTAAGGATTAAACTGGAGTTTCTCAAGTAAACATGAACAAGAAGACAATCAATTATTGAGTTAGGTGGCGCCAGGCGGACTTCTTCTCCTACTGTGTTGATATTCTGGCTTTCACGATGTCGTCACTTCCAGAAGGGGGGGGTCCTGGGGCAGTCGCTAACTTGGCTAAGCGTGGGTTGCGTATACATGCCGGAATAACTCGGATTAGGACGAATTATCTGACACTAAAAGCTTGATCTCCAGAGCTTCTGTTTGGTTCGACTACAGCCCGGTTAAGGTGGATACATGGCTGTTAAAACTTTGGTATCGGTTGAATTAAGGAAACATCTAACCCTTTGTCAAGCCCCGCCCTCGTTGCTAGGTTGGACAAAACTGTCATCTCTCCTGTCCACTTCCATTATAAAAACGGGGTTTTACATCACTTTATTTCTAATTAATGCAACAATGAAAATCAACAGCAACTAGATATAAATAAAAAGGAACACTTAAGGTACCACGTAGTGAGTTTAAAAAATTTAGGTTTTCGGCGAAAACTAGATATTTTGATGAGTTTAGCTGATAGCACGGTGGAAGGTATGGCCGTCCACATAGCTTCATCCAAAACAGACATTTTTCGTAATTTACCATTGGTTTTGGGATGAAATGTATTCATGTGATTCTCTCTGGGTAGCGGGTGTAACTTTTACAACTTTTACACATCGCTTAACCATTTTGAGATAAATAGATAAATGCGTTCATGGTTGTAGCTGCTGCCGAGCCCACTTTATTTTGGAAGTACGAAGTATTTCTGCCACTTTGGGGATAAAAATATGCGGCACCCCCATGACATTACAAGTGTTCCTTCTACGAATACAAAGTTTTTTTTTTAAATAATCCAGTGATTTAAAGTTCGATACAAGGCAAGTAAAAACTACGATTTTTCCATTGATGTGAACGAGAGAGGCGCCTGTTCTGTCCAACCGGATAAACCGGATGTGGCAACGGAGGAGGATGTTTCTCATTGGTCAGTCAGGGACCAATCAGAAGGCTGACCAAGGGTCAATTCCACTTTCTGTTAGTGCATGTAGACCTAAGTGGTTCTGTGAGGTTTGGTTGTTTTGTTTTGTTATATTGACAACTGTATTTCTCCAGTACCGTTTATTTTTCTCTAGAAAACAAAAACAGTTCAGTCTGACAAAGTTGTCAGGATAAAAAAAGAAACAGCGACAGTAACAAAAGAAAAGAAAGTCCAGCTGCCTTGTTGCAAGCCTGCGAGCGTTACCGTGACAACAACGACTGAGCGTCTACGACAGCTGAAGTCAGACGGAACTAAACACACAAAAAAACAGACTTTCTAACTAAAACAGGAAGAAAAGCAACCAGGAATAAAACAGGAAAATGAATAAATACAACAAAATAAAACTAAAATGGGGAGATAAAATAAATCATGGAACCAGAGCCGGTCCAAGGCATAAGTGAGCTAACCGGCTGCTTAGGGCCCCGTGACCACTAGGGGGCCCCCAAGAGTTAAATGTCAGTGATGTTTCATACATTATCAAGGGTACGTTATTGTACAAAAACACAATAATTAGGGCCCGAGCACTTGCAGTGCGAAGGCCCTATTGTATTTGCAGGAATTCTTTGTATTATTAGGGCCCGAGCACCTTCAGTGCGAAGGCCCTATTGTATTTGCAGGAATTTTTATTATTATTAGGGCCCGAGCACCTTCAGAGCGAAGGCCCTATTGTATTTGCAGGAATTTTTATTATTATTATTATTATTATTATTATTATTATTTTCCTGACAAAGTGAAGGCCTTTTTGGCCCCCTTAACATGCCCAAAAAGTCACCAAATTTTGCACCCTAGTCAGGCCTGGCGAAAAATTTGATATTTAAAGGTTTGCATTAATGGGCGTGGCAAAATGGCTCAACAGCGCCCCCTTGAAAACTTTGTGCCTCAAGCCCCACGATACGGTTTGACGTACATGCACGAAAATCGGTACACACCTGTATCATGGGACAACTTAAACAAAAGTCTCTTGGGGTCATGCCCGAAACCCAACAGGATGTCGGCCATTTTGAATTAGTCGTGTCATTTTGGCGAAATTTATGCCATTCCTTCGAAAGTTAATTCAGCCCGAACCGTAACGTGCCCCCAAGTGTGTTATACATCAAAATGTCCGTCTCCATCGTGCGACACCACGCATTACTTTTCTCTTTCAAAAGCGTTACCGTGGCGACGCTAGACGCCAAAAAGCGCGCCCACCCTTCATCTGATTGGTTCGACAGAAAAAACTTTGTGCCTCAAGCCCCATAATACGCTTTGACATACATGAACGAAAATCGGTACACACCTGTATCATGTCGCAACTAAAAGAAAAGTCTCTTGGCGCCATGGCCGAAACCGAACAGGAAGTCGGCCATTTTGAACATTCTGAATTAATTGCGTAATTTTGGAGCAATATATGCCATTCCTTCGAGAGTTAATTCAGCCCGAACCGTATCATGAAACCAGGTGTGTTATACATCAAAATGTGCGTCTCCATCCTGCGACTACACGCATTACTTTTCTCTTTCAAAAGTGTTACCGTGGCGACGCTAGACGCCAACAAGCGCACCCCCCCTTCATCTGATTGGTCCATATTTGATAGTTCCCCAAAAGGCACCAAATTTGGCATGCAAGCCAGGCCTGGCGATAAATTGGATATTTCATGGTTTGCATTAATGGGCGTGGCAAAATGGCTCAACAGTGCCCCCCGGAAAACTTTGTGCCTCAAGCCCCACAATACGGTTTGACGTACATGCACGAAAATCGCTACACACCTGTATCATGGCACAACTTAAAGAAAAGTCTCTTGGAGCCATGGCCGAAACCGAACAGGATGTCGGCCATTTTGAATACATTGTGTCATTTTGGCGAAATTTATGCCATTCCTTCGGCAGTTAATTCAGCCCGAACCGTAACGTGCCCCCAGGTGTGTTATACATCAAAATGTGCGTTTACATCCTGCGACACCACGCATTACTTTTCTCTTTCAAAAGTGTTACCGTGGCGACGCTAGACGCCAAAAGGCGCGCCCCCCCTTCATGTGATTGGTCCATATTTGATAGTTCTCCAAAAGTCAACAAATTTTGCATTCAAGCCAGACTTGGTGATAAATTTGATATTTCATGATTTGCATTAATGGGCGTGGCCTAACGGCTCAACAGCGCCCCCTAGAATACTTTTCTCTGCCATAACTTTTGAATGGTTTGACATAGGAAGTTGTGGGTGGTGTCATGGGACTCTGTAATGAGTTCTTAGGCTTCGTTGGCCTTAATTAGCCCCGCCCCTTTTTCTGATTGGTTGTCCCGATTTTCTGCTATAACTTTTGAATGGTTTGACATAGAGAGTCGTGGGTTGTGTCATCAGATTCTTTATAGAGTCCTTGACCTTCATTGGCCTGAATTAGCCCCGCCCCTTCTTCTGATTGGTTGTCCCTATTTTCTGCTATAACTTTTTAAGGCTTTGACATAGAGAGTCGTGGGTGTTGTCGTTTCTGATATGCTTATGGGGGGCGGTGGACGTGAGTGCGAGGGCCCGTTCATCGCTGCTTGCAGCTTTAATTAGGGCCCGAGCACCTTCAGTGCGAAGGCCCTATTGTATCTGTAGGAATTTTTATTATTATTATTATTATTTTCCTGACAAAAGGAAGGCCTTTTTGCCCCCCTAAACGTGCCCAAAAAGTCACCAAATTTTGCACCCAAGCCAGGCCTGGCGAAAAATTTGATATTTAATGGTTTGCATTAATGGGTGTGGCAAAATGGCTCAACAGCGCCCCCTTGAAAACTTTGTGCCTCAAGCCCCACGATACGGTTTGATGTACATGCACGAAAATCGGTACACACCTGTATCATGGCGCAACTTAAAGAAAAGTCTCTTGGCGTCATGTCGAGAAACCGAACAGGAAGTCGGCCATTTTGAATTAATCGTGTCATTTTGGCGAAATTTATGCCTTCCTTCGGCAGTTAATTCAGCCCGAACCGTAACGTGCACCCAGGTGTGTTGTACATCAAAATGTGCGTCTCCATCCTCCGACCCCACGCATTACTTTTCTCTTTCGAAAGCGTTACCGTGGCGACACTAGACGCCAAAAAGCGTGCCCCCCCTTCATCTCATTGGTTCAGACAGAAAAAACTTTGCGCCTCAAGCCCCATAATACGCTTTGACGTACATGAACGAAAATCGGTACACACCTCTATCATGTCGCAACTAAAAGAAAAGTCTCTTGGCACCATGGCCGAAACCGAACAGGAAGTCGGCCATTTTGAACATTCTGAATTAATCGCGTAATTTTGGAGCAATATATGCCATTCCTTCGAGAGTTAATTCAGCCCGAACCGTATCGTGAACCCAGATGTGTTATACATCAAAATGTGCGTCTCCATCCTGCGACTACACGCATTACTTTTCTCTTTCAAAAGCGTTACCGTGGCGACGCTAGACGCCAACAAGCGCACCCCCCCTTCATCTGATTGGTCCATATTTGATAGTTCCCCAAAAGGCACCAAATTTGGCATGCAAGGCAGGCCTGGCGATAAATTTGATATTTCATGGTTTGCATTAATGGGCGTGGCAAAATGGCTCAACAGCGCCCCCCGGAAAACTTTGTGCCTCAAGCCCCACAATACGGTTTGACGTACATGCACGAAAATCGCTACACACCTGTATCATGGCACAACTTAAAGAAAAGTCTCTTGGAGCCATGGCCGAAACCGAACAGGAGGTCGGCCATTTTGAATAAATTGTGTCATTTTGGCGAAATTTATGCCATTCCTTCGGCAGTTAATTCAGCCCGAACCGTAACGTGCACCCAGGTGTGTTATACATCAAAATGTGCGTCTCCATCCTGCGACACCACGCATTACTTTTCTCTTTCAAAAGCGTTACCGTGGCGACGCTAGACGCCAAAAGGCGCGCCCACCCTTCATGTGATTGGTCCATATTTGATAGTTCTCCAAAAGTTACCAAATTTTGCATGCAAGCCAGGCCTGGCGATAAATTTGATATTTCATGGTTTGCAATTAATGGGCGTGGCTAACGGTTCAACAGCGCCCCCTAGAATACTTTTCTCTGCCATAACTTTTGAATGGTTTGACATAGAGAGTTGTGGGTGGTGTCATGGGACTCTGTAATGAGTCGTTAAGCTTCGTTGGCCTTAATTAGCCCCGCCCCTTCTTCTGATTGGTTGGCCCGATTTTCTGCTATAACATTGGAATGGTTTGACATAGAGAGTCGTGGGTGGTGTCATCAGATTCTTTATGGAGTCCTTGACCTTCATTGGCCAGAATTAGCCCCGCCTCTTCTTCTGATTGGTTGTCCCTTTTTTCTGCTATAACTTTTGAATGGTTTGACATAGAGAGTCGTGGGTGGTGTCATTTCTGATATGCTTATGGGGGCGGTGGACGTGAGTGCGAGGGCCCGTTCATCGCTGCTTGCAGCTTTAATATTATTATTATTATTATTAGGGCCCGAGCACTTGCAGTGCGAAGGCCCTATTGTATTTGCAGGAATTTTTATTATTATTATTTTCCTGACAAAAGGAAGGCCTTTTTGCCCCACTAAACGTGCCCAAAAAGTCACCAAATTTTGCACCCAAGTCAGGCCTGGCGAAAAATTTGATATTTAATGGTTTGCATTAATGGGCGTGGCAAAATGGCTAAACAGCGCCCCCTTGAAAACTTTGTGCCTCAAGCCCCACGATACGGTTTGACGTACATGCACGAAAATCGGTACACACCTGTATCATGGGGCAACTTAAAGAAAAGTCTCTTGGCGTCATGCCCGAAACCGAACAGGAAGTCGGCCATTTTGAATTAATCGTGTCACTTTGGCGCAATTTATGCCATTCCTTCGGCAGTTAATTCAGCCCGAACCGTAACGTGCACCCAGGTGTGTTATACATCAAAATGTGCGTCTCCCTCCTGCGACCACACGCATTACTTTTCTCTTTCAAAAGCGTTACCGTGGCGAC
Organism: Cololabis saira; assembly: GCF_033807715.1. Classification (NCBI taxonomy): domain Eukaryota; kingdom Metazoa; phylum Chordata; class Actinopteri; order Beloniformes; family Belonidae; genus Cololabis; species Cololabis saira. Next base: position 13,808,733 of record NC_084603.1, read on the forward strand.
GCTAGACGCCAAAAAGCGCGCCCACCCTTCATCTGGTTGGTTCAGACAGAAAAAACTTTGCGCCTCAAGCCCCATAATACGGTTTGACGTACATGAACGAAAATTGGTACACTCCTGTATCATGTCGCAACTAAAAGAAAAGTCCCTTGGCGCCATGGCCGAAACCGAACAGGAAGTCGGCCATTTTGAACATTCTGAATTAATTGCGTAATTTTGGAGCAATATATGCCATTCCTTCGAGAGTTAATTCAGCCCGAACCGTATCGTGAACCCAGATGTGTTATACATCAAAATGTGCGTCTCCATCCTGCGACGACACGCATTACTTTTCTCTTTCAAAAGTGTTACCGTGGCGACGCTAGACGCCAACAAGCGCACCCCCCCTTCATCTGATTGGTCCATATTTGATAGTTCCCCAAAAGGCACCAAATTTTGCATGCAAGCCAGGCCTGGCGATAAATTTGATATTTCATGGTTTGCATTAATGGGCGTGGCAAAATGGCTCAACAGCGCCCCCCGGAAAACTTTGTGCCTCAAGCCCCACAATACGGTTTGACGTACATGCACGAAAATCGCTACACACCTGTATCATGGGACAACTTAAAGAAAAGTCTCTTGGCGCCATGGCCGAAACCGAACAGGATGTCGGCCATTTTGAATTAATCGTGTCACTTTGGCGCAATTTATGCCATTCCTTCGGCAGTTAATTCAGCCCAAACCGTAACGTGCACCCAGGTGTGTTATACATCAAAATGTGCGTCTCCCTCCTGCGACCACACGCATTACTTTTCTCTTTCAAAAGCGTTACCGTGGCGACGCTAGACGCCAAAAGGCGCGCCCACCCTTCATCTGATTGGTCAATGTTTGATAGTTCTCCAAAAGTCACCAAATTTTGCATGCAAGCCAGACTTGGCGATACATTTGATATTTCATGGTTTGCATTAATGGGCGTGGCCTAACGGCTCAACAGCGCCCCCTAGAATACTTTTATCTGCCATAACTTTTGAATGGTTTGACATAGGAAGTTGCGGGTGGTGTCATGGGACTCTGTAATGAGTCCTTAAGCTTCGTTGGCCTTAATTAGCCCCGCCCCTTCTTCTGATTGGTTGTCCCGATTTTCTGCTATAACATTGGAATGGTTTGACATAGAGAGTCCTGGGTGGTGTCATCAGATTCTTTATGGAGTCCTTGACCTTCATTGGCCTGAATTAGCCCCGCCCCTTCTTCTGATTGGTTGTCCCTTTTTTCTGCTATAACATTTTAATTGTTTGACATAGGAAGTCGTGGGTGGTGTCATGGGACTCTGTAATGAGTCCTTAAGCTTAGTTGGCCTTAATTAGCCCCGCCCCTTCTTCTGATTGGTTGTCCCGATTTTCTGCTATAACTTTGGAATGGTTTGACATAGGGAGTCGTGGGTGGTGTCCTTTCTGATATGCTTATGGGGGGCGGTGGCCGTGAGTGCGAGGGCCCGTTCATCGCTGCTTGCAGCTTTAATTTTTTTTTTTTTTCTTCTGACAAAGTGATGGCCTTTTTGCCCCCCTTAACGTGCCCAAAAAGTCACCAAATTTTGCACCCAAGTCAGGCCTGGCGAAAAATTTGATATTTAATGGTTTGCATTAATGGGCGTGGCAAAATGGCTCAACAGCGCCCCCTTGAAAACTTTGTGCCTCAAGCCCCACGATACGGTTTGACGTACATGCACGAAAATCGGTACACACCTGTATCATGGGACAACTTAAAGAAAAGTCTCTTGGCGTCATGCCCGAAACCGAACAGGAAGTCGGCCATTTTGAATTAATCGTGTCACTTTGGCGCAATTTATGCCATTCCTTCGGCAGTTAATTCAGCCCGAACCGTAACGTGCACCCAGGTGTGTTATACATCAAAATGTGCGTCTCCCTCCTGCGACCACACGCATTACTTTTCTCTTTCGAAAGCGTTACCGTGGCGACGCTAGACGCCAACAAGCGCACCCCCCCTTCATCTGATTGGTCCATATTTGATAGTTCTCCAAAAGTCACCAAATTTTGCATGCAAGCCAGACTTGGTGAAAAATTTGATATTTAATGGTTTGCATTAATGGGCGTGGCAAAATGGCTCAACAGCGCCCCCTTGAAAACTTTGTGCCTCAAGCCCCACGATACAGTTTGACATACATGCACGAAAATCGGTACACACCTGTATCATGGGACAACTTAAAGAAAAGTCTCTTGGCGTCATGCCCGAAACCGAACAGGAAGTCGGCCATTTTGAATTAATCGTGTCACTTTGGCGCAATTTATGCCATTCCTTCGGCAGTTAATTCAGCCCGAACCGTAACGTACACCCAGGTGTGTTATACATCAAAATGTGCGTCTCCCTCCTGCGACCACACGCATTACTTTTCTCTTTCGAAAGCGTTACCGTGGCGACGCTAGACGCCAACAAGCGCACCCCCCCTTCATCTGATTGGTCCATATTTGATAGTTCTCCAAAAGTCACCAAATTTTGCATGCAATCCAGACTTGGCGATAAATTTGATATTTTATGGTTTGCATTAATGGGCGTGGCCTAACGGCTCAACAGTGCCCCCCGGAAAACTTTTCTCTGCCATAACTTTTGAATGGTTTGACATAGGAAGTTGTGGGTCGTGTCATGGGACTCTGTATTGAGTCCTTAAGCTTCATTGGCCTGAATTAGCCCCGCCTTTTCTTCTGATTGGTTGTCCCGATTTTCTGCTATAACTTTTGAATGGTTTGACATAGCGAGTCGTGGGTGGTGTCATCAGATTCTGTATGGAGTCCTTGACCTTCATTGGCCTGAATAAGCCCCGCCCCTTCTTCTGATTGGTTGTCCCTTTTTTCTGCTATAACTTTTGAATGGTTTGACATAGGAAGTCGTGGGTGGTGTCATTTCTGATATGCTAATGGGGGGTGGTGGCCGTGAGTGCGAGGGCCCGTTCATCGCTGCTTGCAGCTTTAATTATTATTATTATTATTATTATTATTATTTTCCTGACAAAGTGAAGGCCTTTTTGGCCCCCTTAACATGCCCAAAAAGTCACCAAATTTTGCACCCTAGTCAGGCCTGGCGAAAAATTTGATATTTAAAGGTTTGCATTAATGGGCGTGGCAAAATGGCTCAACAGCGCCCCCTTGAAAACTTTGTGCCTCAAGCCCCACGATACGGTTTGACGTACATGCACGAAAATCGGTACACACCTGTATCATGGGACAACTTAAACAAAAGTCTCTTGGGGTCATGCCCGAAACCGGACAGGATGTCGGCCATTTTGAATTAGTCGTGTCATTTTGGCGAAATTTATGCCATTCCTTCGAAAGTTAATTCAGCCCGAACCGTAACGTGCCCCCAAGTGTGTTATACATCAAAATGTCCGTCTCCATCGTGCGACACCACGCATTACTTTTCTCTTTCAAAAGCGTTACCGTGGCGACGCTAGACGCCAAAAAGCGCGCCCACCCTTCATCTGATTGGTTCGACAGAAAAAACTTTGTGCCTCAAGCCCCATAATACGCTTTGACATACATGAACGAAAATCGGTACACACCTGTATCATGTCGCAACTAAAAGAAAAGTCTCTTGGCGCCATGGCCGAAACCGAACAGGAAGTCGGCCATTTTGAACATTCTGAATTAATTGCGTAATTTTGGAGCAATATATGCCATTCCTTCGAGAGTTAATTCAGCCCGAACCGTATCATGAAACCAGGTGTGTTATACATCAAAATGTGCGTCTCCATCCTGCGACTACACGCATTACTTTTCTCTTTCAAAAGTGTTACCGTGGCGACGCTAGACGCCAACAAGCGCACCCCCCCTTCATCTGATTGGTCCATATTTGATAGTTCCCCAAAAGGCACCAAATTTGGCATGCAAGCCAGGCCTGGCGATAAATTGGATATTTCATGGTTTGCATTAATGGGCGTGGCAAAATGGCTCAACAGTGCCCCCCGGAAAACTTTGTGCCTCAAGCCCCACAATACGGTTTGACGTACATGCACGAAAATCGCTACACACCTGTATCATGGCACAACTTAAAGAAAAGTCTCTTGGAGCCATGGCCGAAACCGAACAGGATGTCGGCCATTTTGAATACATTGTGTCATTTTGGCGAAATTTATGCCATTCCTTCGGCAGTTAATTCAGCCCGAACCGTAACGTGCCCCCAGGTGTGTTATACATCAAAATGTGCGTTTACATCCTGCGACACCACGCATTACTTTTCTCTTTCAAAAGTGTTACCGTGGCGACGCTAGACGCCAAAAGGCGCGCCCCCCCTTCATGTGATTGGTCCATATTTGATAGTTCTCCAAAAGTCAACAAATTTTGCATTCAAGCCAGACTTGGTGATAAATTTGATATTTCATGATTTGCATTAATGGGCGTGGCCTAACGGCTCAACAGCGCCCCCTAGAATACTTTTCTCTGCCATAACTTTTGAATGGTTTGACATAGGAAGTTGTGGGTGGTGTCATGGGACTCTGTAATGAGTTCTTAGGCTTCGTTGGCCTTAATTAGCCCCGCCCCTTCTTCTGATTGGTTGTCCCTTTTTTCTGCTATAAACTTTGAATGGTTTGACATAGGAAGTCGTAGGTGGTGTCAAGGGACTCTGCAATGAGTCCTTGAGCTTCTTTGGCCTGAATTAGCCCCGCCCCTTCTTCTGATTGGTTGTCCCTTTTTTATAATAAAATCACCACGAGCCGCCAGTCGCTCTCGCGCTGACTCCCGCTTCCTGATTCAAACGTCTGCCGGCCCCGCCCCCCGACCAATCGGTGGCGAGTAGGGTGATGACGGCCCCGCCTCCCGACCAATCAGTGGCGCGGAGGGTGATGACGGCCCCGCCCCCCGACCAATCGGTGGCGAGTAGGGTGATGACGGCCCCGCCCCCCGACCAATCAGTGGCGAGTAGGGTGATGACGGCCCCGCCCCCCGACCAATCAGCTCCCTGTAATGTGGTGACGTCAGAAATATTCCCAGCTCAGCCCGGTTACAACCTTGGCAGAATGGTTACAGAAAAAGTAATAATTAAAATAGTAGGGTTTTACTAATATTTATAACTTACAAATATTTAAAAAAATTAGAAAAAACAGCTCCAGACTTACATTACTAAATATCGATATGTTGGTCTCTGCTAAGTCAGTAGGTCAATTAGAAATGAGAAGCTGAGTCTTAGCTCAGCCAGAGCGTTCCCGTCTTTGGAGTCAGAGATAAGAGTTCGATTCCCGCAGTATCCAGACTTTTTTGTCAGCAATTTTTTTTTTTCTACATCAATATGTGCGTCCCTGTCCTGCAACGACGCACATTACTTTTCTCATTTAAAAGCGTTACCGCGGCAACGCTAGACACCAAAAAGTGCGCCCACCCTTCATCTGATTGGTTCAGAGGGAAAAAACTTTGAGCCTCAAGCCCCATAATACGGTTTGACGTACATGAACGAAAATCGGTACACACCTGTATCATGTCGCAACTTAAAGAAAAGTCTCTTGGCGCCAATTGCCGAAATTGAACAGGAAGTCGGCCATTTTGAATTAATTGTGTAATTTTGGCGCAATTTATGCCATTCCTTCGGGAGTTAATTCAGCCCGAACCGTAACGTGCATCCAGGTGACTTATACCTCAAAATGTGCGTCTCCATCTTGCGACTACGCGCATTACTTTTCTCTTTCAAAAGTGTTACCGTGGCGATGCTAGACGCCAAAAAGCGTGCCCCCTTAATCTGATTGGTCCATATTTGATAGTTCTCCAAAAGTCACCAAATTTTGCATGCAAGCCAGGCCTGGTGATAAATTTGATATTTCATGGTTTGCATTAATGGGCGTGGCAAAATGGCTCAACAGCACCCCCCGGAAAACCTTTCTCTGCCATAACTTTTGAATGGTTTGACATAAAGAGTCATGGGTGGTGTCATGGGACTCGGTATTGAGTCCTTGACCATAATTGGTGAAAATTAGCCCCGCCCCTTCTTTTGATTGGTTGTCCCTATTTCCTGCTATAACTTTTGAATGGTTTGACATGGAGAGTCGTGGGTGGTGTCATCAGACTCTGTATGGAGTCCTTGACCTTCATTGGCCTGAATTAGCCCCGCCCCTTCTTGTGATTGGTTGTCCCTTTTTTCTGCTATAACTTTTGAATGGTTTGACATAGGAAGTCGTGGGTGGTGTCATTTCTGATATGCTTATGGGGGGCAGCGGCCGTGAGTGCGAGGGCCCGTTCATCGCTGCTTGCAGCTTTAATTATTATTATTATTATTTTCCTGACAAAGTGAAGGCCTTTTTGCCCCCCTTAACATGCCCAAAAAGTCACCAAATTTTGCACCCTAGTCAGGCCTGGCGAAAAATTTGATATTTAAAGGTTTGCATTAATGGGCGTGGCAAAATGGCTCAACAGCGCCCCCTTGAAAACTTTGTGCCTCAAGCCCCACGATACTGTTAGACGTACATGGACGAAAATCGGTACACACCTGTATCATGGGACAACTTAAACAAAAGTCTCTTGGGGTCATGCCCGAAACCGAACAGGATGTCAGCCATTTTGAATTAGTCGTGTCATTTTGGCGAAATTTATGCCATTCCTTCGAAAGTTAATTCAGCCCGAACCGTAATGTTCCCCCAAGTGTGTTATACATCAAAATGTGCGTCTCCATCATCCGACCCCACGCATTACTTTTCTCTTTCGAAAGCGTTACCGTGGCGACGCTAGACGCCAAAAAGCGTGCCCACCCTTCATCTGATTGGTTCAGACAGAAAAAACTTTGCGCCTCAAGCCCCATAATACGGTTTGACGTACATGAACGAAAATCGGTACACACCTGTATCATGTCGCAACTAAAAGAAAAGTCTCTTGGCGCCATGGCCGAAACCGAAAAGGAAGTCGGCCATTTTGAACATTCTGAATTAATTGCGTAATTTTGGAGCAATATATGCCATTCCTTCGAGAGTTAATTCAGCCCGAACCGTATCGTGAACCCAGATGTGTTATACATCAAAATGTGCGTCTCCATCCTGCGACTACACGCATTACTTTTCTCTTTCGAAAGTGTTACCGTGGCGACGCTAGACGCCAACAAGCGCACCCCCCCTTCATCTGATTGGTCCATATTTGATAGTTCCCCAAAAGGCACCAAATTTGGCATGCAAGCCAGGCCTGGCGATAAATTTGATATTTCATGGTTTGCATTAATGGGCGTGGCAAAATGGCTCAACAGCGCCCCCCGGAAAACTTTGTGCCTCAAGCCCCACAATACGGTTTGACGTACATGCACGAAAATCGCTACACACCTGTATCATGGCACAACTTAAAGAAAAGTCTCTCGGAGCCATGGCCGAAACCGAACAGGAAGTCGGCCATTTTGAATACATTGTGTCATTTTGGCTAAATTTATGCCATTCCTTCGGCAGTTAATTCAGCCCGAACCGTAACGTGCACCCAGGTGTGTTATACATCAAAATGTGCGTCTACATCCTGCGACACCACGCATTACTTTTCTCTTTCAAAAGTGTTACCGTGGCGACGCTAGACGCCAAAAGGCGCGCCCCCCCTTCATGTGATTGGTCCATATTTGATAGTTCTCCAAAAGTCACCAAACTTTGCATGCAAGCCAGACTTGGCGATACATTTGATATTTCATGGTTTGCATTAATGGGCGTGGCCTAACGGCTCAACAGCGCCCCCTAGAATACTTTTCTCTGCCATAACTTTTGAATGGTTTGACATAGGAAGTCGTGGGTGGTGTCATGGGACTCTGTAATGAGTCCTCAAGCTTCGTTGGCCTGAATTAGCCCCGCCCCTTCTTCTGATTGGTTGTCCCTTTTTTCTGCTATAACTTTTGAATGGTTTGACATAGGAAGTCGTGGGTGGTGTCATGGGACTCTGTAATGAGTCCTTAAGCTTCGTTGGCCTTAATTAGCCCCGCCCCTTCTTCTGATTGGTTGTCCCTTTTTTATAATGAAATCGCCACGAGCCGCCAGTCGCTCTCGCGCTGACTCCCGCTTCCTGATTCAAACGTCTGCCGGCCCCGCCCCCCGACCAATCAGTGGCGCGGAGGGTGATGACGGCCCCGCCCCCCGACCAATCAGTGGCGAGTAGGGTGATGACGGCCCCGCCCCCCGACCAATCAGCTCCCTGTAATGTGGTGACGTCAGAAATATTCCCAGCTCAGCCCGGTTACAACCTTGGCAGAATGGTTACAGAAAAAGTAATAATTAAAATAGTAGGGTTTTACTAATATTTATAACTTACAAATATTTAAAAAAATTAGAAAAAACAGCTCCAGATTTACATTACTAAATATCGATATGTTGGTCTCTCCTAAGTCAGTAGGTCAAATAGAAATGAGAAGCTGAGTCTTAGCTCAGCCAGAGCGTTCCCGTCTTTGGAGTCAGAGATCAGAGTTCGATTCCCGCAGTATCCAGACTTTTTTGTCAGCAATTTTTTTTTTTCTACATCAATATGTGCGTCCCTGTCCTGCAACGACGCACATTACTTTTCTCATTTAAAAGCGTTACCGCGGCAACGCTAGACACCAAAAAGTGCGCCCACCCTTCATCTGATTGGTTCAGAGGGAAAAACTTTGAGCCTCAAGCCCCATAATACGGTTTGACGTACATGAACGAAAATCGGTACACACCTGTATCATGTCGCAACTTAAAGAAAAGTCTCTTGGCGCCATGGCCGAAATTGAACAGGAAGTCGGCCATTTTGAATTAATTCTGTAATTTTGGCGCAATTAATGCCATTCCTTCGGCAATTAATACGGCCCGAACCGTAACGTGCATCCAGGTGACTTATACCTCAAAATGTGCGTCTCCATCTTGCGACTACGCGCATTACTTTTCTCTTTCAAAAGTGTTACCGTGGCGATGCTAGACGCCAAAAAGCGTGCCCCCTTAATCTGATTGGTCCATATTTGATAGTTCTCCAAAAGTCACCAAATTTTGCATGCAAGCCAGGCCTGGTGATAAATTTGATATTTCATGGTTTGCATTAATGGGCGTGGCAAAATGGCTCAACAGCACCCCCCGGAAAACTTTTCTCTGCCATAACTTTTGAATGGTTTGACATAAAGAGTCATGGGTGGTGTCATGGGACTCGGTATTGAGTCCTTGACCATAATTGGTGAAAATTAGCCCCGCCCCTTCTTTTGATTGGTTGTCCCTATTTCCTGCTATAACTTTTGAATGGTTTGACATGGAGAGTCGTGGGTGGTGTCATCAGACTCTGTATGGAGTCCTTGACCTTCATTGGCCTGAATTAGCCCCGCCCCTTCTTGTGATTGGTTGTCCCTTTTTTCTGCTATAACTTTTGAATGGTTTGACATAGGAAGTCGTGGGTGGTGTCATTTCTGATATGCTTATGGGGGGCGGCGGCCGTGAGTGCGAGGGCCCGTTCATCGCTGCTTGCAGCTTTAATTATTATTATTATTATTTTTCTGACAAAAGGAAGGCCTTTTTGCCCCCCTAAACATGCCCAAAAAGTCACCAAATTTTGCATGCAAGTCAGGCCTGGCGAAAAATTTGATATTTCATGGTTTGCATTAATGGGCGTGGCAAAATGGCTCAACAGCGCCCCCCGGAAAACTTTGTGCCTCAAGCCCCACGATACGATTTGACGTACATGCACGAAAATTGGTACACACCTGTATCATGGCACAACTTAAAGAAAAGTCTCTTGGCATCATGCCCGAAACCGAACAGGATGTCGGCCATTTTGAATTAGTTGTGTCATTTTGGCGCAATTTATGCCATTCCTTCGGCAGTTAATACGGCCCAAACCTTAACGTGCACCCAGGTGTGTTATACATCAAAATGTGCGTCTCCATCCTTTGACACCACGCATTACTTTTCTCTTTCAAAAGCGTTACCGTGGCGACGCTAGATGCCAAAAAGCCCGCCCACCCTTGATCTGATTGGTTCAGACAGAAAAAACTTTGCGCCTCAAGCCCCACAATACGGTTTGACGTACATGCACGAAAATCGGTACACATCTTTATCATGTTGCTACTTAAAGAAAAGTCTCTTGGCGCCATGGCCGAAACCGAACAGGAAGTCGGCCATTTTGAACATTCTGAATGAATCGCGTAATTTTGGAGCAATATGAGCCATTCCTTTGAGAATTAATACGGCCCGAACCGTAACGTGCACCCAGGTGTGTTATACATCAAAATGTGCGTCTCTATCCTGCGACTACGCGCATTACTTTTCTCTTTCAAAAGTGTTACCGTGGCGACGCTAGATGCCATAAGGCGCGCCCCCCCTTCATCTGATTGATCCATATTTGATAGTTCCCCAAAAGTCACCAAATTTTGCATGCAAGGCAGGCCTGGCGATAAATTTGATATTTCATGGTTTGTATTAATGGGCGTGGCAAAACGGCTCAACAGCGTCCCCCGGAAAACTTTGTGCCTCAAGCCCCACAATACGGTTTGACGTACATGCACGAAAATCGGTACACACCTGGATCATGTCGCAACTTAAAGAAAAGTCTCTTGGAGCCATGGCCGAAACCGAACAGGAAGTCAGCTATTTTGAATTAATTGTGTAATTTTGGCGCAATTTATGCCATTCCTTCGGCAATTAATACGGCCCGAACCGTAACGTGCACCCAGGTGTGTTATACCTCAAAATGTGCGTCTCCATCTTGCGACTACACGCATTACTTTTCTCTTTCAAAAGTGTTACCGTGGCGACGCTAGGCGTGAAAAAGCGCACGCTTCATCTGATTGGTCCATATTTGATAGTTCTCCAAAAGTCACAATTTTTTGCATGCAAGCCAGACTTGGCGATAAATTTGATATTTCATGGTTTGCATTAATGGGCGGGGCCTAACGGCTCAACAGCGCCCCCTAGAAAACTTTTATCTGCCATAACTTTTGAATGGTTTGACATAGGAAGTTGTGGGTGATGTCATGGGACTCTGTAATGAGTCCTCAAGCTTCGTTGGCCTTAATTAGCCCCGCCCCTTCTTCTGATTGGTTGTCCTTTTTTTAATAATAAAATCGCCGCGAGCCGCCAGTCGCTCTCGCGCTGACTCCCGCTTCCTGATTCAAACGTCTGCCGGCCCCGCCCCCCGACCAATCAGTGGCGAGTAGGGTGATGACGGCCCCGCCCCCCGACCAATCAGTGGCAAGTAGGGTGATGACGGCCCCGCCCCCCGACCAATCGGTGGCGAGTAGGGTGATGACGCTAGACGCGAAAAAGCGCTCGTCCCCTTCATCTGATTGGTCCATATTTGATAGTGCTCAAAAAGTCACCAAATTTTGCATGCAAGCCAGACTTGGTGATAAATTTGATATTTCATGGTTTACATTAATGGGCGTGGCCTAACGGCTCAACAGCGCCCCCTAGAAAACTTTTCTCTGCCATAACTTTTGAATGGTTTGACATGAAGAGTCGTGGGTGGTGTCATCAGATTCTGTATGGAGTCCTTGACCTTCATTGGCCTGAATTAGCCCCACCCCTTCTTCTGATTGGTTGTCCCGATTTTCTGCTATAACTTTGGAATGGTTTGACATAGAGAGTCGTGGGTGGTGTCATCAGATTCTGTATGGAGTCCTTGACCTTCATTGGCCTGAATTAGCCCCCCCCCCCCCTTCTTCTGATTGGTTGTCCCTTTTTTCTGCTATAACTTTTGAATGGTTTGACATAGGAAGTCGTGGCTGGTGTCGTTTCTGATATGCTTATGGGGGGCGGTGGCCGTGAGTGCGAGGGCCCGTTCATCGCTGCTTGCAGCTTTAATTAATATTATTACATTAACAATATTAATACAATATAATATCTCGGCTCCAGAGCTCCACTGGTAATGTGTTCATTCAACTGTGCATAGTGCATTAGTAGTAGGTTGAATGCCCACCATGTCGCAAAACAGATTTATCCTTCACCTTTGTTAATTTACATCATTATTTAAGTATTTGTTTGATTTTATTTGTTTATTCTATTTAATAATGTCTGTTTTTGTACATTTGAATTTATTCTTATATGGAGAACATATTGACGAGGTACTGTTTATCTAAGTTGAGTGATTTTAATTAAAGTTCTAGTTTTTGTAGTACTTTGTTGTTGCCTTTAATTGTTTTTGTTCCACTTCAAATTGTTGTTGCACATTGTTGTTGCAGTTTATTTAAAACCAAAAATAAAGTGGATAACGCGTGTACAGTAAATGGTTTATAAATGATCTATTTTATTATTTTGTTTCTTTTAGTCGGCCTACACTGTAGCTGACACTCAGTATCACACTTAACACTATATCACTTTAAATATTAAGTGTAAATCAACCCCAGGCCGCTCTTGTAGCTGAATTTGCTGCCATTTCAGATTAAAAACCATAGATGGGTAAAAACCTGCCAGGCTGACAATAGAATGATGGAAACAACACTGCTGCAACTGTGCAGCTCTTTGACCTTTTATCTATTGGTTCTCTGTGTGGCCAGTAGGGGCAGTTGCTGACTTTGATCAATATTAATGGAAAGATTTTTCTTCAAGTTTGTTAATCTGTTGTTGGCTTCCATGGTCTTAATCCCTGTGGATTACTACGGTGGCCGAGACCCACCACTGCTGAAAATAAAAGTAACGCTGCAAACAGAAACAAACGCCACTTCAAATAAAATAAACACTTAGCAAATAAAATAAACGCTGCAAACAAAAAGAAACGCCGCTGCAAATAAAATAAACGCTGCAAACAAAAAGAAACGCCGCTGCAAATAAAAGAAACGCTGAAAATATAAAGAAACCACGCTGTAAATAAAATAAAAAAACGACGCAAATAAAAAAGCCACAACGGAAGTGAATTACCGGGGACTATTTTTGCCGATGCACCTGGGGCTACATGGCCTAACACATTAAAAATTAAACGTAGCGACGTTGAAAACTAACCTTTTCACTTATTTTCTCGTTCTTATTCCTTGCTCTGCTCTTCTTTTCACTTACGTCCTCTTCGCCTTCTTCTTTCTCCTCTCACGTAAAAAAACGGTAATTCACTTCCGTTATGGCTTTTTTATTTGCGACGGTTTTTTTTTATTTGCAGCAGTGTTTATTTTATTTGCAGCGGGGTTTCTTTATATTTGCAGCGTTTCTTTTATTTGCAGCGGCGTTTGTTTTTATTTTCAGCGTTTATTTTATTTGCAAAGCGTTTATTTTATTTGCAGTGGCGTTTGTTTCTGTTTTACAAGTGTATTATTTGTAATGACAGGGAAGTTATACTGGATATGTGAATGATCAATAATCAGTAATAGAGGGCCCCAAAATCCCATTTTGCTTAGGGTCCCATGGAGGCTTGGGCCGGCCCTGCATGGAACCACGTGAACCTAAATGAACCCGTCTGGGGTGCAGTTGCAGGTTTCCGCCAGCAGAGGGCGCACTCGGTAAATTGTAGAGAGTGCAGCAGTTGGAAGCTTTGTCTTCCTCTTCCACGTTGTGTTGACGTGTTGTTGCAACGTTCACTACAAACTAACGTCACATAGACTTTAAAAACGGTATTTTGTTAATTTAATAATTCTAAATCTTGTTAAAATAATTTTTTTTGGTGGAAACAGGGTGTTTTTTTTTTCCCAGAGTGATGATGACACTTTGCTTTGTTTAACTACCTGGTTGATGGACAAGGTGCCCACCTAGGGACTGTAGATCACAGATGATTGATCAGTTCAGTCTTTGGATCAAAACTCATTCACAAAGTTCTGTCCAGGTACCAGAGACGGGTCCAACTCAAACGTTCAGAAGAACTGAAACTGGACTTTTGGATCTTAGTTTAGTTTAGTTTAGTTTAGAGTTTATTAACAAATAATTAAAAAGCACAAATACAGATAATAATCAATCAATTGATTTTTGTAAAATGGGACTCCCCAGAAGCTACTGTAGCTTATGAATAAGGGCCCAGTCACACAGCAAAACAACTATAAATTACACATATAATACATATACATACAGTATAATAACTTTATAACCTAAATAAGAAAAAACACACAATAAAACCCTGAGACCTCCTCAGGTTTCCTAGATACAAATATATTCTTATAAAAATAATACATCAGGTATTGGTACATAAAAAATGTAATAAGAGACATCTCCGACTCTCCGACTGGAGAAGGAGAGGTATCGTTGTTATTGATCAGTGGACATCGGTGTATTTATTAATCTTCACATGAAAGGAGATGTAGGACCGTCGGACCGGAACCACATCTGGGCTTCATCAGAACCTGAACGCGGCTGAAGGTGTGACGCTCGGGGAAGCTGATGAGCAGCATGTGAGGCTGATGTCACATCCAGTCGCACATTCTGTACTGTTTTTCTGTGTGTGAGTGTGTGTGTGTGTGTGTGTGTGTGTGTGTGTGTGTGTGTGTGTGTGTGTGTGTGTGTGTGTGTGTGTGTGTGTGTGTGTGTGTGTGTGTGTGTGTGCTGGATGACATCACTAAAATGAGTCGACATGTTACACAGCAATGCAGCAATAGAGGCTTTAAACCCTCCGGCATCTCTCTCACACACACACACACACACACACACACACACACACACACACACACACACACACACACACACACACACACACACACACACACACACACACACACACACACACACACACACACACACACACACGGCCTCTCAGCTTGGCTTTGTGCCCAAATGCATGACAAGTCCTCTGGGACACCCTAACCACACACACACACACACACACACACACACTCGACTACCACCCCCACCCACACAACCTCGGCAGCTTGGCGCCTAATAGCACCCAACATCTTCCTCTGACGTGTGTGTGTGTGTGTGTCTGTGTGTGCATGCGTGCGTGCGCATGTGTGTGTGTGTGTGTGTGTGTGTGTGTGTGGTCGTGGTGGAGAGAACACTGCGACCTAAAAACTCAGCTCATTGAGAGCCACTGCTCGCTGAACAGAAGGCTCATCCAAGTGTAAACACACACACGCACACACACACACACACACACACACACACACACACACACACACACACACACACACACACACACACACACACACACAGGGGAGTGTGAACACGTGGGTACACACACACACACACACACATCCAATGTAAACATAGTCACACAAATTGACGCACTTGACTGGAGCGATGAAAACACTCCACGTGGGTTTTTTCTTTCACAGCTTTTTTTCCTCATTTCTAGCATCACGTCGGGTGATGACAACCGGACCGTCTCCATGACAACCAGGCAAACTACTCTCCATCTGCAGGGGACACCCTGAGTCCTGGCTCCAGACCTCTATAGGCGATCCTCCAGGACATCCTTCAGACCTCTAAAGGAGATCTTTTAAACTTATACAGGAAAAGCTCTAGACCTCTACAGGCAATCCTTCAGACCAGTAAAGGAGATCTTTCAGACTGTTACAGGAGATCCTGAAATGTCATATAGATCCCTTTGTGGAAAAACACCTGCTTCCACGCTCTGCCCTTCTCACTCTTTATAAAACCTTGTTTGGACCTCATTTAAATTACTGCAATATTATTTGGTGTAATACTTACCCCAGTCATCTAAAAAAATTAGAAGTTTTATAGAAAAAAATTATCCGTGCCATATCTTTGACTGAATTTAATTCACCTACTCGCCATCTGTTTGCCCACTATGGTATTCTTCGCCTTAAAGAACATAACTACTTCCATAATGCATGTACAATATATCAGGTGGTCTCAGGTTTGAATCCCAGACTAATTCAACTCATCCCAATCTCTGTTCCCCAGCACACCCACAATACTAGACATAAACACCTTATTATAGGAAAAAAACTTAACTTGTGAGAACAAGTATGAGTGTTGTGTGTCGGGGACCACAGATTTGGAATGAGTTGAATGAGCCTTAAAAAGTCACAGTCCATCTCCATATTCAAACGCCAGTTAAAGAAACAATTGTTAAGCTCATATATATAAATGTACACTCCGGGATCACAAAATGTTTCATGTTAAGTGTTTGTAATGTGATATATTGTATGTAAGTGTTAGTCTAGTATAAGTGCATGTTGTTTTGTTTTGTGTGTATTAAGTGCAAGTGTGTGTATGAGCTCCTTCCTGCCCAATGCCACAACCATCTAACAAATATCTTTGACAGTTGAAGACATTTAGAGTTGATCATGAGTTGGCCGAGCTGGACAAGACTCCAGAAAACCCCTGTGACCCTAAATATAAAGAAGTGGGTATTGATAATAACATTAGCTGATCAAAGCGCTCACTGGTGTCAAAAACAGCCCTGCTAGAAATGAGCCTAATATTCCTAAATCTGGTCAAATTTGTCTTATTATGAACAAAAATATCTCAGCCAACAGAGTAAGAAAGATGTTCTTGACTAGAACTTAAAACCAGCAAAATAGTCTGAAAACTTTCATTTTTTCTTGAAACAAGGCTTTTTAACTTTCTAAGAAATTAGTTTTTGCAGTGAAAGGACCCAGGAAAAATCCTAAATGCAACAAAACATGACATTTTTCACCAATATGGCAGTTTTTTCTTCATGAGGATGATTAATTCTGTAGCGTTTACCCTTTGATGTTTTATTGTGCTCTGGACATGTGACCTAAAAGTGATGCTGTACTTCCCTCTTGCATCACAACTGTGACCCAAAGTGGCGAGTGGACCTGTGATGTTGGCTGCCCGTTTATTCATGTCAGCTCAGGTTAATGCCGGTGGTTAACGACCTCGGATGACAGTTCAAACTCAGGACATTGAAGGAGATCCAGGAAAAGAGCTTCACATCTCAGTTGGTTACCAGGTAGAAGAAAGTAATCTAAATCCTCCGACTAAGCTGCGCGGCTCGAACCACGTTGGCTGGTTGGAGGGCAGAACTGTGCGTTCGTCTGGACGTCATTTTTGTGACGTAGTAGAACCAGTACTGGAGTTGAGGGGGGATGAGTGGGGATGGCATCCCCCCTGAAATAAAAATAGTAAAAATCATCCCCCCTGTAAAACTGCCATCCCCCCTTTCCATCCCTTATGTCATTTCATCAATGAATGTGGTTTTACTGCTATTTCAACATTTAGAGTCATCACCAGAAAAATAACTTATTTGACAATTTTCACCTGTTTCAAGTAAATTTTCACTTGAAATAAGTAGAAAAATCTGCCGGTGGGACAAGATTTATGTTCTCATTACAAGCAAAAACATCTTGTTCCACTGGCAGATTTTTCTACTTATTTCAAGTGAAAATCTACTTGAAACAGGTGAAAATTGTTGTTTTTTCCAGTGATGAGTCTTGTTTTAAGTGTAATGAGATTTTTTTTTACTAAAATGAGACATTTTAACTAGAAATAAGACAAATATTCTTGTTAAGATTTTGAGTTTTTGCAGTGATCCATTTTACTTATCCTGTGAAGGACAGAATCATATTGATAAGTTCAGAAAAAAGTTTTTTATTGTTGTGTTTTGATGTATTTGATGTAAGCCCAGTGGATATTTAAAGCTTACAGAAGGCTGCATTTAACTGCTGCTATGTCATTCCTGCAGTATTTCTGCAGGTGTTTTGGTCAGTGCTATTATTAGTAATATATTATATTATTTGTAATCAGCACAAATTATCTGTCCCCATATGATAAAATCTACCATCCCCCCTGATTTTTTTTTACAACTCGAGTACTGGGTAGAACCCTGAGGTTTCTGAGACAAAGAGATTAATAAATACACTTATTGAAATTAACAAATTAACATTTCTGCTCGAAAGAAATGACAGACCCAAGTTAAGAAAGACGATGCGTAACATTTTCACTTTAAAACCGCAGTTATAGTCCATCAGTATTTTACGTATAAAAGCACGTCTGTACTTGTTAGCAGGATGTGTTCTTGTTTTGTTGTTCAGTACTTGTTTTTCTGACGTTATTATGAGTTATTATGAGTACTTACTACTTTGACCACAGCATAACAAAATTAGAAATAATTTAAAAAATTGAAAGGATGCACATTTACCTGTAGAGATACAGCAAGTACGCTACTTTGCAGCTACATATTTCCTGTCTGTTCAGTACATGTATCGCTGTCCGTGGTGCTGCTTCAACAGACCACAGTAAATGAAGATGGCACATGGGGTAAATAAAACATGACATTTCCTCTTGACAAAATATTCCACTTTCAGAGTTCACATCTCTGGATTCAAGCTGTCAAAAACTGTAGGAAGTCTGATTGTCCTGTTGTATTTCCCAGAGGATTTAGTGAGGGTTCTGAAGAGGAATGTTA
This sequence comes from Cololabis saira, assembly GCF_033807715.1. Taxonomy (NCBI): domain Eukaryota; kingdom Metazoa; phylum Chordata; class Actinopteri; order Beloniformes; family Belonidae; genus Cololabis; species Cololabis saira. The sequence goes on from NC_084603.1 coordinate 13,826,909, forward strand.
TAGCTCACTCAGATTTTTCAGAGTGAAACATTTTCCTCTCACCTGTCCATGCTCCTAGTTAGTAAAGTGTAACAAAACCTTCGCATGTACAAAGCTCAAACTATACAATGTGCATTAACGTGAACATGTATAGAAATTTAAATTTGGCACCAAAACCGAGCACAAGACAAAAAGCTGAGCTGCAGGAATCAGCTACCAGATATGCCCTGACTACCTGTGATGTTTCCAGAGATATCAATCAGGAAATATCTGCTGAAGGGTTTCAAGGCTCTTAGAGTATTCCTTACCCAGGCCCGGTTCCACGAGGGTGCATCGCACCCTCAGTTTATGTGTTTGCTCAGTCGAAAACTGACAAATGCGCGCGCGTTAAGCCTGATTTATGGTCCGCGTTAAATCGACGGCGTAGCCTACGGCGTAGGGTACGTTGCGACGCGCACCGTACGTTCGCGTCCCCGCGTATCATACGCCGTAGCTCTGCGTTAACGCGGAACCATAAATCAGCCAGTGTCCGTCACTCATCTGCTTCCAGCAGTTTCCTGCACCAGCAAGACTCTCTGCTGCTCCGTTAACACAAAGTAACGATGGATATATGGAAGTGGTTCAAGCACAACCACGCCAGCAAGTTTACAGGACTGTCTCAGAAAATTAGAATATTGTGATTAAGTCCTTTATTTTCTGTAAAGCAATTAAAAAAACAAAAATGTCATACATTCTGGATTCAACTGAAATATTGCAAGCCTTTTATTATTTTAATATTGCTGATTATGGTTTACAGTTTAAGATTAAGATTCCCAGAATATTCAAATTTTTTGAGATAGGATATTTGAGTTTTCTTAAGCTGTAAGCCATGATCAGCAATATTAAAATAATAAAAGGCTTGCAATATTTCAGTTGATTTGTAATGAATCCAGAATGTATGACATTTTTGCATTACAGAAAATAATGGACTTTATCACAATATTCTAATTTTCTGAGACAGTCCTGTATATTTATGGTTATATTTATTTTTGTTGCTATGTTTTATTTTCTGTTGTCTGATGGGTGAGGTAGCCCAGACTAAATGTAGCATTTTCTTTGTTCTGCAGCAATATTGCTGCAAAAATGCACTTGAAAGAAACTTTAAATATTATTGTTTGACTGGTATCATTCCACTTGAAATGACTGTCATGTTTAGTGATGGTTTTGAGCTGTATAGATGAAATTAGTTTGAATTTCTATGTTTTATTTTCAGGGTAAGAAACATCTGCTGCTAGATTGTCTGATGGGTGAGGTAGCCCAGACTAAATGTAGCATTTTCTTTGTTCTGCAGCAATATTGCTGCAATAAAGCATTTGAAATACACTTTAAATATTCTTGTTTTGCTAGTATCATTCCGCTTGAAATTATGGGAAAAGGCAGGGGCGATTTTAGCATCAGAGCTTTGGGGGGGCTCAGCCTCCCCAAAGTTCATGGACCACAGAACCCCTAGGGGGGTCCGGGGGCGTGCCCCCCCGGAAGAAAAATTTGTAGATTTTAAGTAAAAATGGATCAATCTGGTGCACTTTGAGGTCAAAATGAAGAGACTAGATCTATGAAGACCTATACACATCAATATCTTCTTTACTGTTCTGTGGTTTTACAGCGATGAAAAAATAATTGTTTCCCTATATATATTCTGCATACAGGTTATGGTAGAATTTTGCTTGCATAAATAATACCAAAATCACTTCAGGGGAGACTCAAGTAAAGTAACATTTTGCTTTGTAGGCCAAATAAAAAGTAAAATTAAATCAAATCAAATGGAACTTCCTAACTTATTGGCTGGAATAATATTCCGACAAGATAATAATATACTGTAAGCTAAAGCAGGAGTTTGCAGTCAACTAGTTGAAATTAATATGTGGCAGTATTTGTGGGGGTCAAAATCTATTTAGGGTGTACCTACTACCACAAATAGATCAGTGTATTGGAAACACTGACTATTCAATTGTGTGACTAGAAAGACACCAATAAATCTGAGAAAATGTACTTTAAGACTTAATTGTCTTGGAAACGAACATTTTAAAATCACATTGTATTATTTAGTTAGGCTACTTAAGGCCATTTCATCACACATTCATGCAAATTGTCTCTTTTTGGATTCACTCAAACTCTTGTGTGTGAATCAGCTTATATAGCAATCAATCATACACATTTTCTACAAATCTGACTCGTTAGAAGTTGGTAGGCTTCAAAATAAGGAAAGAAAGAAAGAAAGAAAGAAAGAAAGAAAGAAAGAAAGAAAGAAAGAAAGAAAGAAAGAAAGAAAGAAAGAAAGAAAGAAAGAAAGAAAGAAAGAAAAAAAAAATCTAAATTTTTTTGGGGGGGCTGAGACTTCTTTTGGGGGGGCTCAAGCCCCCCCAAAAAGGGCCTAGTGGCGCCCCTGGGAAAAGGCATAATTTAGTGTTGAATAACGTGCCAGGCATGTGCACCCCCTCTGATCTGAGATGCACCCTAGTCATCATTTTCTAGAACCGGCCCTGTCCTGACCTCCGACTGTTGCATCTCCTGAAACATCCTTCAGTGAGCTGAAGCTTGGCAACTCTTACCTTCGTTGGAGCAACGATCACCTGACCCAGTGAGCTCTACTGAAAACAGTGTGTAATACGTCTCCATACCCCTCAGAAAGTTGGTAGAGTGTGTGTTGAGGCGTGGTGCCGGTACTCGACATTCTGACCTCACAAAGGTCAAATCCAAGTAAGAACTACTGAAAATAAAAGGATGCAGGCCTGTTTGACTGTTTCCATGAAAGAGGAGGATTCCTTAAACCAGCTGAGCCGAGGATGGACGTCCTGTCTTCATCCCTCATCATCATCAGGATATCTTCATTTTTTGAAATCACGAAAAGCTTTTTAGAGTTACAAACCCTCGCTCCTAATTCATAAACGCTCCTTGACCAGACTGATGTTTATCGATCAGCCAGACAGAGGATGCAGTGCAGCCGGTCGGCCAGCAGGGGGAGTCGTTGCTCCGCAAGTGAAGCGGAACCTACTGAGGGAAGGATTGAAGTTTTGATCCAGGCGTGAAAACACAGACGTGGGGGCCAGTAGAAACCGCTGTGAAACATGGAAGAGAGGTAAATTAGGACAGTTAGGACAGCTGATCAGACTTTGACCTTAGAGTTCGGTCTAGGATTCTTGGAGGTAGATAGAGGGGAGTCTGGCGAAGTCAATACAGGACGGTTGGATCCAATCACAGCCACTGCGTGCAGGGGAATTTAGAAAATGCAATTATTGAAAAAGAAAAACAACCTCCATTCAGGCAATAACCATACTCATCCAGTTTTCCTCTGCTTGTTTTGTCATGGACTTTTATATTTAAAATATTCCTTTTTTAGCAATTATTTGACCTTGCTGACCTTGCTCTAGGATTTCTGAGAAGATTAACGCGTGTTTTGAATATTTTCCACTCATGAGTAACAGTTCTCACTGGAAAGTGTTAAACCTTTGTTTGGTGTCTTTTGCAACTGAGGTTGTTTTTGCCAAGTACTAAGATCTAAGGTGATTTAACACACATTTAAACATTTAAAGCATTCAAAGCGGGGGTTCTAGCTTTCACACTTGACTATGTTGTCACATTGTTTATATATATGCATAAAAAATAACTAAATGAGTGTTTATTAAATATGAGCGTAATATGAGGATACCTGCTTCTCTTTCATTTTTCAGTAAGTTAATCTGGTTACAATAAGTCATATTTATGTTCATATTCGGTCATTTAACACTATAAAAACTCAGATCAAAGGATTCAGACAACATAGGTGCATTTTCTTTAATATTCACAAAATATGTGGATGGAGCCGAGTCCCGACATCTACAATAAGGGATTGTTCCTCATACTTTTCCTTTAAGGGAAATCTCAAGGAATGGCTTAAAACGTCTCAAATCTGTGATCATTAATTGTTTATTGTATTAACTATTGCAGTGTTGTGCGATTTTTATTTGTTGTTGATATTGTGTGTCGTGTAATGTTGCTTGTATCTTTTTACTGAGACTTGCAGGGGGACTGCCAATGCAAATTTGCCTTTTGCCAGTCTCTGTAGCAATACCAGTCCTAAATATTCTTGTCGGATGAAAAGAATCAGCAGGTTAAATTGTAAAGCCATGGACAAAATTAACTTTATCAAATCAATAGCAGTTCTGCCCTCAGGGAGGCGTCTGGCGTTTTTTTGTTGTTGTTTTTTTGTCCAGAAGGAAGCTTCATGATATTATTTTCTTCTTGTTTGCACAGCAGTCATGTTGAACTGGTCGTCTGTGAGTTTGATTGTATTTCTAGATAGATTAGCCTTTAAAAAGTAATTGTTGAGTTCTTCCTGTGTCCTCTGATTCTGCTTATTTTCGTCCAATCAAACGGCTTCGTGGTCACGTTTGTGGTTTTGTTCTTGAGAATCTGCTGGAAAGACGGCGATCGTGTTTTGCATCAGGAAACTAAGCAACGGAACCAGGATGGTGCTGATGTTCTACAACTCACGCAGGATCAGGAAATAACTACTTTCTTTTTCTTTTTGGTCTCAGTCTTGATCTTGTCTTGGTCTTGCTCTTGATACTCTCTGGTCTTGGTCTGGTCTTGGTCTTCGCCTTGTCTTGATCTTGTCTTGGTCTTGCTCTTGATACTCTCTGGTCTTGGTCTGGTCTTGGTCTTCGCCTTGTCTTGATCTTGGCCATGGTCTTTTCTTGGTCTTGATACTCTGTGGTCTTGTCTTGGTCTCATCTGGTCTTGGTCTTGATCTTGGTCTTGGCCTTGTCTTGGCCTTGGCTTTGGTATTTTCTTGGTCTCGATACTCTCTGGTCTTGGTCTTGTCTTGGCCTTGGTTTTGTTTTGGTCTTGGTCTTGGTCTTAATACTCTCTGGTCTTGGTCTGTCTTGGTCTTGGTCTTGATACTCTCTGGTCTTGGTCTGTCTTGGCCTTGGTCTTGTTTTGGTCTTGGTCTTGTCCTGGTCTTGGTGTTGATACTCTCTGGTCTTGGTCTTGGTCTTGTCCTGGTCTGTCTTGGTCTTGGTCTTGGTCTTGTTTTGGTCTTGATACTCTCTGGTCTTGTCTTGGTCTCACCTGGTCTTGGTCTTGATACTCTTTGGTCTTGGTCTTGGTCTTGGTCTTGGTCTTGCCTTGGTCTTGGTCTTGATACTCTCGGGTCTTGGTCTTGTCTCGGTCTTGGTCTTGGTCTTGTCCTGGTCTGTCTTGGTCTGGTCTTGGTCTCAGTTTAGGCGGTCTTACCTACAAGTCTCCTAAACACTGAGAACCAGCCGTTAAGCTTCATATTGTCCTTTAAAGCCTCTCATTTGTGTTTGTTGTCCTGATCCAGAGCGTCTGCGTCTCCATCGGGGGGGGGACAAACCGGGGGCCGCGGCAGAACTTGTTTTGTTCTGGTTCCTGGCTGCATCTCAGTATGTCAACAAACAAAGCCGGCGCGTGTTGGTCTTTCATGGAGAGAGTAAACACGGCGGCACGGCACGTTGACGTCACCGCGGGGACTTGCACAACGCCGGCCTGCCCACGGGCCAGGCAGCGTGACGTCACGGCCGTCAATCACCGGTACGCTCGTAGACGCGGCTGCTGACGTTGTTTCCCGGGTAAATATCAGTTTCTCAATAACTTCCAAAGAAAATATTCTGGGTTACGTGTGATGTCAGAGTCTGCATGTGAAAGTCCCCCCCAGGGGTCCCCCGGCCTCCAGATCTGGTTTCCTGTCTATACCCTGTGGGCCGAGGTCCCTGTCACACAACACATTTGGACGGACCCGAGTGAAGTGTCGGAGGGACGACGGCACGCAAACCTCAGACCGGTCCTTTGGTGCCTCTATAAGGCTCTTCAGAGAGGAGGAGGTCGTCGGCGAAGGTCGGGACAGAGGAACTTGCGTAAAGCTCCAGGAAGTCATGCCTGCAAGAGGTTGAGGAACAACTACTACCCACTACGGTCTGGATCCAGACCTGCAGGTCCTCTACAGACCACTAGGGTCCAGATCCAGACCTGCAGGTCCTCTACAGACCACTAGGGTCCAGATCCAGACCTGCAGGTCCTCTACAGACCACTAGGGTCCAGATCCAGACCTGCAGGTCCTCTACAGACCACTAGGGTCCAGATCCATCCATACAGTCCGGTTTGGTCTCCAAAGTTAGCTTTCCCATCACATCAGAGCTTCACTCATCTTTCGGCTTGGCAGAACTTTCTCAGGAGGTTTGGACAGGTTTGTCAATAATGACGGTAAAGTAATAATAATAACTAGCATCATAGTGTAGCATAAGCTAAGTCAGTCGAGCTATGGCAGGTTAGTGTGATTGACATGAGGTGGGCGTGTCCCAGCCGTCTCTGGTCCGTTTCCAGGCCTCAGAATCTGTGGATGACGTCTTAGAGGGCTTTTCCACCAAACCGGTTCCAGGGCTGGTTCTGGACCAGTCCTGGTGCGGGTTCAACTTGTCATTACGTCGCTGCGTTTGCGTGAAAGTTGCAGCAACAACAAGGTATCTGCTCTAACAGGACTTGGTCCACGTAGCTCCTCCGTGGACACATCTCTAAAAGACAGGTTGTCTCCTCCTCCCATGATGCTTTGCTGCATCCAGATTCATTCTTATTTGAAAATGTCTCCGTCTCCCAGTCTTGCTATTGCCGTTGGTCTGAATAACTCTGCCCCCTCCGCTTACGTAAGCGGTTCTTTCTTCTAGACCAGGGGTCGGCAACCTGCGGCTCCAGAGCCGCATGCGGCTTTTTCAAAAATGTTTGACCTTTGTTTCTTCTTTTTTTTTCTTCTTTTTTTCCTTTTTTTCTCTTTTTTTTCTTCTTTTTTTCTTTTATTTCTTCTTTTTTTTCTTTTTTTCTTCTTCCTTTTTCCTTTCCTTTTTAATCTCGACATTTCGACTTTCTTCTCAACATTTCGACTTTTTTCTCAAGATTGTACTTCAACATTAATCTTGAAATTTCAACTTTTTTTCCGAAATTGTGACTTTTTTTTCGACATTTCGACTATTTTCTCAACATTTCGACTTTTTTGTACGAAATTTTGACCTTTTTCTCAACATTTCGACTTTCTTCTCGACATTTCGACTTTTTCCTCGACATTTCAACTTTTTTCTCAAGATTGTACTTCAACATTAATCTTGACATTTTGACTTTTTTTTCTTCAAAATTGTGACTTTTTTCTCAACATTTCGACTTTCTTCTCGACATTTTGACTTTTTTCTCGACATTTCGACTTTTTTCTCGAGATTCCGACTTTTTTCTCGAAGTGCATAATAAAAAAAAGAAATCTTCCCCCAGTTATAACTGATATAGATACATGCAGCATGTGTTGCCTTCATTCTAAGGCTTATACAAGACCTTTCATTTTTTGCGGCTCCAGACATATTCGATTTTTGTGTTTTTGGTCCAATATGGCTCTTTCAACATTTTGAGTTGCCGACCCCTGCTCTAGACCAGCAAAGAGTTGGTGCTACCTTGGAACCGGTTTTTCTGGCCCAATTCTTTGTCAGTGGAAACAGAAAGCCCGGTTCCAAACTCTGCACTGGAACCAGAACCAGCTCTGGAACCAGTTTGGTGGAAAAGCGGCATCAGAGGGTTCATCCAGGTATAATCTGTAATCTTGGACGTGTCCCGAGTGTCACTCATCGTCGGCGCGTTGGGAATCACTTCCTGTGAGGAGATTTAGGCTCTGGCAGCCTGTAAACCGGCCCGAACCTCAGCTCCTGGTGCTGTTTACGCCGGTTATAAATACACGAGGCTGCGAGTGCGGGGAGTGTGTTGTGTTTGGCGGGAGCCGAGTCATAACTCACGCTGTTTACTTGATCCAGACGGCGACCCGCGCATGGCGTCCAGACTCCGGGGCTAAAACTGTCCTCTGAATCATTTCATCTATTTTCAGCCTCGGTTCTGTTGCTGCTGATAACACCACGGTTCTGGAGAGATGTGAGGCCTTGGTTGGGACCGGTTCTGTGTCTGAGCTCATGATAATCCTTCACGGTCTCACCCTTAGGATCGGCAGATACTCCTATTGGCCCTCAAAATCCTTATGGCTGATTCTTGTCTTTCAATACCCAGCATATATATATTTGAGCAGTCTTGTGCAAGTTCATACTTCTCATGAACTAGTACAAAGTTCAGTTCACATAGTTTAATAATGAATAGTTCAGGTTCATAGTTCACCATTTTCACTTTGAACTAGTTCAAATTCAGTTCATTTCAATATTTTTAGGTAAGAAGTACAAATGAAACACCACTCTAATCCTAAAACTGTTCACTGTAAACAATCATGTATTGTCGTAGTGGGTTTTCAACTTTACTCAGAGGCTGTAAATCTCCAACAATGTAGTCCATTATCAGTTTGTCTACATGTTGCAGGTAAATCAACCCCCTGAAGGTGCAGCAGTGGGACTGGGGTCGTTTGGGGCTGTTGGGTCTTCTTGGTCTTTCCTGATCACTTTGTTTGATTATCAATCAGGTATTTTCTCACACTGGACGGATGCTTTAACTCCACATGACGTTTCAAATGTGAAGTTGACGAGGAAGATGTTCGGACTTGTTTACTATAGGTGGACATCATTTGCACGGAAAGGTGAGATTTTGACCGTCAGACTCTTTGGGAGACAATACGTAAAATTCCTGCAGATAATGATAAGCGGAGGCTCATCTGACGGCTCGCTGACGCTGCGTCTGCAACGTCTCTCTCTTCACTGGTCATGTAAAGACTGCACCGGGCTCGGACCAACGTTGCCAAGACAGCTGGTGCCCATTGTTTTGCTTGTGCGTGCACTACATTGTGAGTAATGTAGTGCGAAATCGTTATCTCGTCATTTTAAATGTGCCGCCCGCTGGTAAAATGTATTCCGTAAAATAATTGGAAGTGAAGCTGAAACTCACATAATGTGAACAGTTCAAATTCCAGTGCGTTATCTTCAGAATTAACAAGTTCAAGTTCTTTATTTGCAAATATGTTGCGTTCAGTTCAATGTTCTCACAAAAATGAACAAGTTCAATGAACGCGTTCACTTGAACTCGTTCATGCGCAACACTGTATTTGAGAGGAATTGTAACTTTAAGGGAGAGAAATGCAAATTTATATTGATAGCAAGCCTTCGGCAAGCTGTGGAGAACATGAAACAGTGGTACTGAAACCTGGTAACAGGATTAAAGACTAGGGCTAGTAGAGTTTGACAGGAGCTGTGACGTTCTCAGTTGTGTTTTTGGAAGTTTTTGTTTTTTTGCACAATATTTGTCCTCATCTCTTTGATTCACTGTGACCGGAAAAGAGGGAAGCTAAACAAAGTGTCAACTAGTGCTCTCAGGGGGGTACTGCACCGCGGCGAAATGGAGTGACAGAAAAGTCCGAAGGATTCACGACGGCGTCACGGCAACGGCATAGGCTCTGCATTGGTTTAACGCAGAACCTTAAATCAGGCTTAAGTCTGTGAACTTTGCCCCAGAGCTACTCATCAGCCATTGTCCTTCATGTTATCAGACAGCTCTGTATAGTTCTGATACAGGTCCACAGGTGTCCTGAGGAGAAGGGGAGGGCTAGTGGGAGCAGAGCGTCTTGTTTTCATTCCTCCAGGGAGATTGTGACTGGAGCGGCCTGCCAAGCCGCTCTGTCAAGGTCAGATTGTAGAATCAAAAATTGCATTTGGCTCAGGCAGACTCCAGTAATTTTCCATCTGCCTTAAGTCTCTGGTTCATCAATGGTGACTCCAAACAGACGAATTTGTGGTCAACCCTACCTTCCAACTTCTCCAAGGTCTTTTCCATTTTGCCAATGAGATCAAGGGCCGCAGCTAGCCTGCGATTCTGCTCAAGAATCGCATCCAGCAGCCCTGCTAGAAATAAGCCTAACATTCCTAAATCTAATCAAATTTGTCTTTTTATGAGCAAAACATCTCAGCCAATGGAGTAAGAAAGATGTTCTTGACCAGCAAAATAGTTAAGATCAAAAAGACAGTCACTAAGAAATTCAGAGCTGAGGTTGAGGTTGCCAGAGCTGGCTGACACGTTCCAGCCCAAACGTGATGTAAAAACCCGCTGAAATAATGAAAAACCTGCCGGAATCATACATTCTCTATGTTAAAACCGTCAATTATTAAATGCGGAATAAATTTAAGTAATATGCAAATGAAGCCAAAAAAGATTTCAGGCTCCAAAGACTACTATTGAATTGAGTAGATTAAGCAAATCAAATATCATGTTGTGAATTGGAAGGTGGATTAAAGAGATGACATCAAACATGACAATGGAAAAGATAACTGTACATTATTAGACGGAAGCAACATGTCTTTGATGACATCTGGAGACCTTTTATATGTGTTTTAAGACATGATACTAATGTTGGTAACTTACTTCAGCAGGAGGCTCAGAGGGAGTAGAATGTCCATGTGGGGTGAATAATAATATGTATAGAATATAATGGCCTGAAAAATATTCTTGAAATACATCAATGTCATAATTGATCTCAGTATTTGTATGCATGTATTTGTATGTATGTCTGTATTCAGACGGGCATGTATATACTGTATATCACACCCAGGGTTGTATTGTTTTTTTTTTTTTTTTTATTAATATTATTCTAACCTATTTTTCTTATACCAACTTGGAGAAGGGACACGGGGATGGGAGGGAGAACGGGGAGAAAAAGTTTGCTTTGTTGCCGGTAACAGTGACTGATGTTTGACTTGTTGGAAACTGCAAACAAAAATCTAATAAATACATTAAAATAAATATCATGTTGTGAAAAGGTGAGTCTGATTCGAGCTCCAGAGGCCCGGTACGCACCGCTTGACATTTGACTTTTATTTCTTTAAGGACAGAGAATGAACCCAAGATGTTTCATGTTTTTTGCCTCAATTTTTGCATTTCACTTCTGAAACACCTTCCAAAAGAAGTTAGAGCTGCAAAAGTCCACCATGGACATCGCATTTCAGCTAAAATCCATGGTGGACGTCCCACTTCAGCTAAAGTCCACGGTTCAGAGGGCCCTCCCTGAGACACTTTTTGACGTGTCCAGATTGACGCGGGAAATTCCCGTCTTGCTGCTGGTTTAACGGCGGCGTCCTCAGGGACTCGCTTCAGCTGTCCTTGGAGACGGATGATGTTATCAGACCGAGATGTAACTCGACCTCGGCGTTCGTCTCCAATGTTTTGGGAGGACGTCTTGGCTCCGTCTCCGCCGCCGTCCCTCTGATCAACCTGGGGTCTCACTTCCCGTGGACCTCGTCCTAAATCATATCTGCAGCTGTTGTCACGGGAACAGGAAGCTGCTCGGAGCCTGGTGGTGTTTCTCCTGCAACTCTCAGTGATACCGAACCACTCAGGGATGAGTTTACTACCTTTTACTGTCTGATTAAAAATATTTAAAATACTCGTTAGAAGAATTAACAAATCAGTTGAAAGATGTAAATTATTGACTTGTGATCACTGAAACTGGAACCTCCTGTGTGATTCTTGTTGTGTTGTTCTCTCAGATGTAAGTAGCTTTGGATAAAAGCGTCTGCTAAATGACAGTAGTATTAATAGTAGTAGTAGTAGTTGTATTAATAGTAGTAGTAGTAGTAGTAGTAGTAGTATTAATAGTAGTAGTAGTAGTAGTAGTAGTAGTAGTAGTTGTATTAATAATAATAGTAGTAGTAGTATTAATAGTAGTAGTAGTAGTAGTAGTAGTAGTAGTTGTATTAATAATAATAGTAGTAGTATTAATAGTAGTAGTAGTAGTAGTAGAAGTTGTATTAATAGTAGTAGTAGTTGTATTAATAATAATAGTAGTAGTAGTATTAATAATAGTATTAATAATAGCAGTAGTAGTAGTAGTTGTTGTATTAATAGTAGTAGTAGTTGTATTAATAATAATAGTAGTAGTAGTATTAATAGTAGTAGTAGAAGTTGTATTAATAGTAGTAGTAGTTGTATTAATAATAATAGTAGTAGTAGTATTAATAGTAGTAGTAGTAGTAGTAGTAGTAGTATTAATAGTAGTAGTAGTAGTAGTAGTTGTATTAATAATAATAGTAGTAGTAGTATTAATAGTAGTAGTAGTAGTAGTAGTAGTAGTAGTTGTATTAATAATAATAGTAGTAGTATTAATAGTAGTAGTAGTAGTAGAAGTTGTATTAATAGTAGTAGTAGTTGTATTAATAATAATAGTAGTAGTAGTATTAATAATAATAGTATTAATAATAGCAGTAGTAGTAGTAGTTGTTGTATTAATAGTAGTAGTAGTTGTATTAATAATAATAGTAGTAGTAGTATTAATAGTAGTAGTAGAAGTTGTATTAATAGTAGTAGTAGTTGTATTAATAATAATAGTAGTAGTAGTATTAATAGTAGTAGTAGTAGTAGAAGTTGTATTAATAGTAGTAGTAGTTGTATTAATAATAATAGTAGTAGTAGTATTAATAATAATAGTATTAATAATAGTAGTAGTAGTAGAAGTTGTTGTATTAATAGTAGTAGTATTAGTAGTATTAATAATAGTAGTAGTAGTATTAATAGTAGTAGTAGAAGTTGTAGTAGTAGTATTAATAGTAGTAGTATTAGTAGTATTAATAATAGTAGTAGTAGTATTAATAGTAGTAGTAGTAGTAGTATTAATAGTAGTAGTATTAGTTGTATTAATAGTAGTAGTAGTATTCATAACAGTAGTTGTAGTAGTATAAGTTGTATTAATAGTAGTAGTATTATTAATAGTAGTAGTAGTAATAATAGTAGTAGTATTAATAGTAGTAGTAGTAATAGTAGTAGTAGTAATAGTAGTAGTAGTAGTAGTAGTTGTGTTAATAGTAGTAGTATTAATAATAATAGTAGTAGTAGTAGTTGTATTAATAATAATAGTAGTAGTAGTATTAATAGTAGTAGTAGTAGTAGTAGAAGTTGTATTAATAGTAGTAGTAGTTGTATTAATAATAATAGTAGTAGTAGTAGTTGTTGTATTAATAATAATAGTAGTAGTAGTAGTGGTAGTAGTAGTAGTTGTTGTATTAATAGTAGTAGTATTAGTAGTATTAATAATAGTAGTAGTAGTATTAATAGTAGTAGTAGTAGAAGTTGTAGTAGTATTAATAGTAGTAGTATTAGTAGTATTAATAATAGTAGTAGTAGTATTAATAGTAGTAGTAGTAGTAGTATTAATAGTAGTAGTATTAGTTGTATTAATAGTAGTAGTAGTATTCATAACAGTAGTTGTAGTAGTATAAGTTGTATTAATAGTAGTAGTAGTAGTAGTAGTAGTTGTAATAATAGTAGTAGTATTAATAGTAGTAGTAGTAATAGTAGTAGTAGTAGTAGTTGTGTTAATAGTAGTAGTATTAATAATAATAGTAGTAGTAGTAGTTGTATTAATAGTAGTGGCAGTAACAGTAGTAGTGGTAGTAGTAGTAGTATTAGTTGTATTAATAATGGTAGTAGTAGTACTAGTAGTAGTATTAATGGTAGTAGTATTTTAAGGTTACCAACAAATCCTTAAAAAAAATGTACTTTTTCAGGAAAGGTGTAAAAATCCCTTCTAGTCTTTCTTTTTCTAAACATTTGAATCATTTTCTCATGTATTTATCTGAACGATGAGATCCTTTGCCCGTCTTTGCTCCTCAGACTCAGCCTTTCGTGGAAGTTTGTATGTTTTTCAGATTTGAAATAGATAGAAAAAGACAAATTTTACCAAATAAAGTGAATGTTTTGGAAGAAATTAAACATCTTGGGTTCAAATTGTCAAAGTAAGTATAATGCTGCACCACCTTTACTGAGTTGAGATTGAGATATTGAGAAAAAAGGGGCCTCTTAAAGCAGCAATCAGCCCACTGAAAACAAATTTAACCAATACAGCTCTAAATATAAAAAAATAAAACAGCTAGTAGACGCCACAAGTTCATTATGGGTTGTCAACTAATTTTGACTGGACTTTACTAACTCCAAAACAATATTTTGTTTGCATGAACAGATGTTCCAGTTGGAACAACTACATTGGTGATTTTGAATCATACGATTTGATTTTATAGTTACTGACATTTGAAAAACAGGTGCAACTACAGACAAGGAACCTGTCTTCTCTCTCTAATACACGTTTAAATTCCAGGAATACACGAGGGGGCAAAGATTAACGCCAAACATTCGGTGGCATGCTGGGTAATGTAGTCCTTATTCCAGACTCGTGGGTGCGTTCTACAGAATAAATAACTTCACAGTATTTGCATTGTATTCTTACATTAAAAAACGATAACGTTGTATTTGCTGTTTGTTCAATATTTGAACAATAAATGTATTATCTCAGTAGTGGAACCGAATTGTTACTTTACGGGGACTACATTTCCCATAATGCACCAGGTGCAGCTGCTAAGCGCCGTCTGGTGCGGACGTGTTTGACGGCTCCTCGTAAATGGGGTATCGATGTCCCGCTCAGTTTCTGCTTCACGTCGTGTATCAAAGTCCCAGATCGAAAGTGGAGTTTGTTTAACAGTTTGTTTGATGTGTTAATTTTAAACACAAAGCCTGTCACGTGTTCGCACCGACAACTCCTAGAACACGTGAAAGAGTAGAAAGTCTTTAGCGTGAGGTGACCTGACCAAAGATCCTGAAAGAGAGGGAGGTCTCCCTCTGCGAAAAAACATTAAACTTTGTTGTGACGGGGAAAAACAATAGTTTAAGGCAGGAGGCTTGACTCAAACATTTCTAAAAAAAATAGTTTTAATATATATATATATATATATATATATATATATATATATATATATATATATATATATATATATATATATATATTTTTTTTTTTTTTTTTTTTTTTTTTTTTTTTCAGTTATGAGGACCAGTTACTTATTTAATAATGAATGTTCATTTCACAAATAAAATGAAAGGTAAATAGAAATGTCCGAAAAAAGAGTAGGCTGAAGCCAAGGGCTTATTATAGCCTATCCTGTGCAGTGTATATCATTCACACAATATGGCATCCGATGGATGATAATACACAAATAAGAAAATAAATATATAAAAAGAAAACAAAGAGAAACTGTCATTGCATTATATTATATAAAAATAGTAATACCAATAATGCAAAATTTCTAAACAATGTACCACATGCAGTGTTTTAACATCATGTTTAAGGTGATGAAAGGACCTTTTCTCTGTTTTTCCATCCTGTTTACGTTATGTGACCTTTTCTGCCCAGTCGTTGGCTGTCTGTCCGGTCTGGTTGTTGTACCTGTCCTGTAACCCAAATAAATGTTAAAACCATGAACAATAACGTTTTTTTCAGTTAAGTTAGATTTTTTTTTCTGTTTAAAACAAACACCTATTTACGAAAAGCATAAGATTTAAAAATACGGGACATTTTCCGCCACCCGCTGTCCCACCCAGCCGACCTCTGTTGACACTGAAAAGCTGTGTATTTCCTATGTATGTAATTCCTATAATAGAGCCTAAATGAAAACACAAAGGGGAATTAAAGCACATTTATTTATTTTAAATATTTTCAGTTTATATACAGACTGGTTGTCTTCAAGTGAGGCATTTACATTTTCTTTTAATTTGTCCTTTTCACTCATGTGGCTCTCTGGTATTGATGGCTGATGACACAGACACATGTTTTTGTGCTCCATCCTGCTCCTCTTTAAGAAAGTAGATTCCCATTTTTAGAGATATTTACACGAAGTCTTTGCTTTTTTGGCAGAAATATCTTCTCTCTCCTTACATCCATCCATCTCTTTTTTTTCTAACTTTATTGAAAAACCGCAGGCATACAGACATTCATTTTGTACATAAAATAAAATCTTTCTCAGTGTAGATATTTACAATTGTATAATACAAATATTAAAACATAACAAAAAAAAAATTAAAATAAAATAAGGCACAAAATATCTCCTTATTCTGGAGTTACTGAAAGTAAGCTATTAAAGTACAGCAGTGTTCGTTCACTTTTCTTATTTGACATTAGCTCTAAAGTGTTTATATAAAAGTTTAATTACACTGTAAATATATCAAAGTTTGGAAGGGACTTGGAATATGATTATGGCTTACAGTTTAAGATTAAGATTCCCAGAATATTCTAATTTTTTGAGATAGGATATTTGAGTTTTCTTAAGCTGTAAGCCATGATCAGCAATATTAAAATAATAAAAGGATTGCAATAGTTGATTTGATTTGTAATGAATCCAGAATGTATGACATTTTTGTTTTTGTAATTGCATTACAGAAAATCACAATATTCTAATTTTCTGAGACAGTCCTGTACACTGGGAATCTAATTATCGTACAACATAAAAACATTTAAAAAACTCAAGGGCCATCTCATATTAAATCATATATTTCAAGTAAAGAAAACAGTTTAAGGGCTTTATTGTCTTTAACAAGACTCAAGGACTTACTTAAGAGCTTTAGCTCATTTCTCCAATGGGTCAAACACGGTTTGATCTTAAGATATCTACAGGACTGTCTCAAAAAATTTGAATATTGTGATAAAGTCCTTTATTTTCTGTAATGCAAATATGTCATACATTCTGGATTCATTACAAATCAACTGAAATATTGCAAGCCTTTTATTATTTTAATATTGCTGATCATGGCTTACAGCTTAAGAAAACTCAAATATCCTATCTCAAAAAATTTGAATATTCTGGGAATCTTAATCTTAAACTGTAAGCCATAATCAGCAATATTAAAATAATAAAAGGCTTGGAATATTTCAGTTAATTTGTAATGAATCCAGAATGTATGACATTTTTGTTTTTTTTAATTGCATTACAGAAAATAAAGAACTTTATCACAATATTCTAATTTTCTGAGACAGTCCTGTACATTTGTGAATGAAGAACTTTAATAAACTAAACTAAACCAAAGTTTGCTCCCGTTGTCGCCTCTAACCTCGCGAGAACTGCAACCTACGATACAGCAGGTGGCAGTTCTCGCGAGGTTAGTGGGCAATTCAGTTTGCAGTTAACTACTTTTTTAGTTAACTAACTAACTAACTAACTAAAAAAAATAATTATATTATAAAACGGGAAATTTACGGGGAAAATACTAATAAGGGGAAAGAGGGGTAAAATACGGTGGTTTCCCGGCCAAAACGGGAGCTTTGACCTGATCTCGGTGAGGGATGTTGCAGTGTAGTGAGGCGTCGCCCCCAGAAGCGATCTCCGCCCCTAAAGCGCTGCCGTCGCGGCTGCAGGACTGACCGTCAGGACTGACCGTCATGATGCCAGCGGACGGACCCATGTCCTCCCTCGTGCAGAGGATCGCCCGGCAGGCGCTGGCCACCTTCCGGAGCCCCGGGGACGGCTCTGCCCGCTCCTTCCTGGAGAACCACGACAAGCTGCGGGGCCTGATGACGGAAGTGCGGTCCTCGGACCTGAATCTGGCCGCTGACGCGCGCCCCCGCGGCGGCAGCAGTACCAGGGGCGGGGGCGCGCCCCGGCCGCCGGTCTCCTACATGCACATCTGCGAGACGGACCACTTCAGCATGGGGGTGTTCCTGCTGCAGAGCGGAGCGTGCATCCCCCTGCACGACCACCCGGGCATGCACGGCGTCCTCAAGGTGCTGTACGGGAAAGCGCGCATCCGCTGCTTCGACCGGCTGCAGCTGCAGCAGATCCGGCCCATGCACGAACCGGGATCGAGCATGCATCCTCTCCCCGAGGTCCCCGCGGCCCAGGTGGGCGCCCTGCGGCGCTCCGTGCTGCGCTCCTGCGCAGACTACACGGAGCTCAGCGGGCCGTGCGTGCTGGAGCCCGAGCGGGACAACCTGCACCAGATCCACGCCGTGGACGGCCCCGCGGCCTTCATGGACATCCTGGCCCCCCCCTACGACCCGGACCAGGGCCGGGACTGCCACTACTTCAGGGAGGTGGAGGTCGGGGGGGTGGAGGTGCAGGAGCAGGGCCAGGAGGTTTGGCTGATGGAGATCTCGCAGCCCCCGGACTTCTGGTGTGGAGGGGAGCCGTACCCGGGCCCCGAGGTGCAGCTCTGATCCCCCCGGGCCCCGAGGTGCAGCTCTGATCCCCCCGGGCCCCGAGGTGCAGCTCTGATCCCCCTGGGCCCTGAGGTGCAGCTCTGATCCCCCCGGGCCCCGAGGTGCAGCTCTGATCCCCCCGGGCCCCGAGGTGCAGCTCTGATCCCCCCGGGCCCTGAGGTGCAGCTCTGATCCCCCTGGGCCCTGAGGTGCAGCTCTGATCCCCCTGCACACAGCGGTGCAGCCCTGGTACCCCGGATGCATCCCGGTCTCCGACCCTCTTTGGGTCATAAATCCGTTTTTCTGCTGCAGAGGAAGTTATTGGGGTCAACTTGGAGCTTTTGGAGACCGTCACGCACCCGCAACCCCGACCTCGGGCTCCAAAGGGGATCCGGGAAGCAGATATGTGCAAATATCTGTTATCGGAGGGGACTTTTATCTCACATGGAGGAATATTTGATTACTTTGAAGAGCTTTTATCCACAAATCCAGTTGCCACCACCAAGAAAAAGCACCCAAAATAACTTCGGACCCCCATCCAACCCGTTTATGGCAAATTCAGAAGGAGACCAGTCATGTTGGGACAAAAATGTTTAATTCAGGCACTAATTTCATTCCCGGTTCCCGGAGGTGCGCTCTGGTCCCCGGACTGGTCTCGCTGGTGGAGGATCTGGACTATATCTGGTCTTTTTTGGGTCATGAATCAGTTTTTCTGCTGCAAAGGAAGTTATTGGGGTCAACTTGGAGCTTTTGGAGACCGTCACGCACCCGCAACCCCGACCTCGGGCTCCAAAGGGGATCCGGCGACCAGATATGTACAAATCTGATATCGGAGGGGACTTTTATCTCACATGGAGGAATATCTGATTACTTTGGAAGATATTTTATCCACAAATCCAGTTGAAAAACCACCCTGGACTCCAAACTCGACCTGTTTATGGCAAATTCAGAAGAAGACCAGTCATGTTGGGACAAAAAAGTTTAATTCAAGCCCTAGTCTCCGACCCTCTTTGGGTCATGAATCAGTTTTTCTGCTGCAAAGGAAGTTATTGGGGTCAACTTGAAGCTTTTGGAGACCGACACGCACCCGTAACGCCGATCTCGGGCTCCAAAGAGGATCCGGCGACCAGATATGTGCAAATATCTGATATCGGAGGGGACTTTTATCTCACATGGAGGAATATTTGATTACTTGGAAGAGGTTTTATCCACAAATCCAGTCGCCACCACCAAGAAAAAACACCCAAAATAACTCCCATCCGACCCGTTTATGGCAAATTCAGAAGGAGACCAGTCATATTGGGACAAAAAAGTTTAATTCAAGCCGTAATTACTTCCTCCCGAGTCTGTATTGGATTTGGCAAGCCTGCATCAGAACCAGGACTGTTTTTAAGTTGGCTTAGAGGTGTTGAAGTTGTGATACTCATGGTCCCCCGGGGATGCGCCCCAGATATGTACAAATCAGATATCAGAGGGGACTTTTATCTCACATGGGGGAATATTTGATTACTTTGGAAGAGGTTTTATCCACAAATCCAGTTGAAAAATCACCCTAGACTCCAAACCCGACCTGTTTATGTCAAATTCAGAAGAAGACCAGTCAAATTGTGAATTAAATGTTTAAGCACTTTAAACTTTTAAGCAAAGCATTTTGTTTTTTGATATAAAATAAATACATGTCTATGCAGTTTAGAAGTTTTGGGGATGTCCCTTTTTTTTTTTTCTTGGTGCCTGCACTGCTGAAATCGGGGTGTCGTAATTTGGCTAAAAGGAGGTTCCTGGTCCCCCCCAGGATGCGCCCCAGATATGCACAAATCTGATATCAAAGGGGACTTTTATCTCACATGGAGGAATATCTGATTACCTGGAATCCACAAATCCAGTCCCCACCACCAAGAAAAAACACCCAAAATAACTTCGGACCCTTTTATGTCAAATTCAGAAGGAGACCAGTCATGTTGGGACAAAAATGTTTAATTCAAGCCCTAATTTCTTCCCGGTCCCCGGACTGGTCTCGCTGGCGGCTCTGG
This sequence comes from Cololabis saira, assembly GCF_033807715.1. Lineage (NCBI taxonomy): Eukaryota > Metazoa > Chordata > Actinopteri > Beloniformes > Belonidae > Cololabis > Cololabis saira. Next base: position 13,846,853 of record NC_084603.1, read on the forward strand.
TGGAGGATCTGGACTATATCTGGTCTTTTTTGGGTCATGAATCAGTTTTTCTGCTGCCGAGGAGGTTATAGGGGTCAACGACACGCACCCGCAACCCCGACCTCGGGCTCCAGAGCGGCGTACTCCCCCGGTATAATTCAGCCCTGAAAGTTCAGATGAAGAAGATGATGATGATGGAAGTAAAGCCAAAAAATACAAAGATGATGGAGATGTGGAGTACTACAGGCAACGAATAAGGAGATGGAAACGGCAGCGACTTCGGGAACGGGAGCAGAAGAGAGAAAGAGATGAGGAGCTTACAGATGACAGTCGCGCCTCCGGGGAGCAGATATGTACAAATCTGATATCAGAGGGGACTTTTATCTCACATGGAGGAATATTTGATTACTTTGGAAGAGGTTTTATCCACAAATCCAGTCCCCACCACCAAGAAAAACCACCTACCCCAACAAATTTGGAAGAAGACCAGTCATAATGGGACAAAAATGTTTAATTCAAGCCCTAATTTCTTCTTCCTGAGTCGGTATTGGATGTTGGATTGGATTTGGGAATCCTGCATCGGAACGAGGACTGATCTTTTTAATTTGGCTAAGAGGTGTTGAAGTCGTGTAAAAGAGGATGCGTCGGCAGTTGGCCGTTCTTGTTCACACTACACGATCATTTCAGTCTCACAATTCACTCCCGGGAGTCGCACCAAAGACCCTTGAACATGTCCAGACCCTTGAAGGAGTGAGTGTGATTGACGGGTCGGAATAACTCTGGAGGAGAACCGACAACCTGTGGTAAAGGTTGCTCGTGCTGCCTTCAGGGCGCGTCTGGATTTCCCGGCTTTTTTAAAGAATTTGGGTAATTTTTTGGGGTCACGTATGAACTTGCACGGCCGGAGCCGTCACAGACTGTTGGTGTTGGAAATGAGCAGTTTGATGGACAATATTTATTCTGCCGCGTGTTTTTTCGCGTCGTCCAGGCGCTTTTCTCGCGTCCTCCAGGTCGGAGAACCGGACTTTGAGTTAAAAACATCCCAAACTTGCAGGTTTCCACCCCTCAGGGACTTTTCTGCACCGAGTCCATCTGTGGGTCGTGTCGTCATCGTGAGGTCGTGTTCGTGCGTTGTGTGACGCCAGAGTATATAGAGAAATAAAATGTTTATCGTCGCGAAAATAAAGAGCATGAAAGTGTTTTGGCTGCAGTTTGAGGCTTGTTTTGTTCACACTACGCAACTGACGGGGCTTTAAAATGACTTTTAATCAGAAAATATATAAACTTTTATCCTAAACAGACAAGATGTCTGAAAGAAAACGTTAATTTTAGGAGTTTGATGGCGAAGCTGGGATGGTGTGAAGTCACGGCCGTGGAGCACCTCCTCCTCTTCTTCCTTCAGGGGTCAATTAAACATCGTTACCTTGATGTTTTGTAAAACTTCTGACCTAAAACAGTTTTGTAAATAACAATAATCTCTCATTATTCTCACATTTTGCAAATAAAGATCCTTTTGGAGGTCTCAAGTGATCTCAAACTACGTTGTCAAGGCAACAAAAGGATGCAGCCACCGAACAAACTGGCGTTGAAATGTCTCGGCGCTCGTTTTTTCTGCACAAAAACTCAGCAAAACTTCAATAAGGAGCTTTTTTTCTTCCAGGTAGACTTTTATTTCACATTCGTCAGGTAGAAATGGTGCCGACACCACCCGTCAACGCCGCCCGAACCCCAAACTATCGATATAAAATAGCAGATTATCAGGTTACAGTCTCACCAAACAGAAGGTTTAACCCCGCCCCCTGTTTGTGATGTCACAGACTCTCGTCCTTCACTCTGGCACCTTCGGTGTTTAAACCATCATCTGAAATCAGTTTGTTTTGTTTTTCAACATCTGAAGATCCGCCCACAGCAGAGATGCCCCGCCCCCTTCACCAGCTGCTGTGAACAGAGCTGCGAACATATGGTTGACGAGGGGGGCTGTGCTTTTACCAAAACATGGCACAGAAGTGTAATTAAAGTACAGAAGTAGAAAAATAAAAAAAGTGTTAATCCCTCATTTAGAAATCAACAATATTCACAGTTTTTGTCACCATTAAATAAAAATGTAGAGTTAACTTTTACATAGAAAAACCTGAAACAAGGAGTTCACATGTCGCCTCTGTAGGTCATTTAGGTTCATTTTCAAGCAGCACAAGGGATCTTTAGGGGGGGCCTAGGCTGCTTTTACAACACCTCTAAAAGGTGCCCTGACCTGCCCCCCCCCCCCCCCCCCCTGGTCTCTCCAGCTGTCTTCAGAGCTTGAACCTCGGAGCTCAAAACGGCTCCCCGACCTTCAGGAGCCAAGATGAGGTCATTTAAAGGTTCATTCTTCTCATAAATCTGGTTTAATCCTTCTTTGTGGGACACGGTTCCCCCGAAAGTCAAAGACAACCGATGTCCAAAGACGCTTTGTTGTTGTTTGCCAGAGAGACTGCAAACCAGCAGGGTCCTCCAGCTCCAGCGGGCCCCTGTGGCCCCTATAATAATATTATTATTATTATTATTATTATAGAGGGAATGCGCATGACGTCACACATGCGACTTACGAGTTTACGCTGAGTGGCAGCGTAAACTTTCAGTTTGAGCAACTGGAAAACATCTAAAATGGGAAAGAGCTGTTGTGGGATCGACTGTACTCATAGATTTTGCAAGAAATCTGAGTTATTGTTTTACAGATTGCCGAAAAATAAGCTTAAGAGAGACAAATGGATCGCTGCAATTCACTGAAACAACTGGATTCCAGACACCGAAACGTGGTATCATTTTGTATCAGGTAATGTTGGATTTTTGGGTAGCTAACGTTAAACGGTCAAATCATAAAGTTCGGTGTCCTCATCACTTTAATTTCACCAACAAATCCTGCCTTGAAGTTGGACCAAGCGTCAAGACTTTTGTAAGCTTTCAAGCTTTGCTTCGTGTATTTCCCCGGCGTAGAAATTAAGTACATATAAATATCAGGAAACTGGATTCGTGGCCAAATATTAATGTCCATGGACCACTGGTTCTTGGTAACTGTACCAAATATTAATGTCCATGGACCACTGGTTCTTGGGGTAACTGTACGGGTTATTGTCAAGTCCGACTGACGCTAATTTAAGCCCATAATCGTCTGTTATCCCGTCTTCTCCACTAGTTGCAGACATTTCTGCCACTCAGTGCGAGTAAGGGGGCTGGTCCAGTGGGAAAGTGACGTCAATGCAGACCCTCTATATTATATTATTCCCCCTGATAGGAGTAAGAGGCTGTATTTTAACATGAAAACTCCCGCACACCTTCTCATTTGTTTATTAGGCCAACGTTTCAGTCATAGATCTTTTTCAAGGCATCAAGCAGATCGGACAAAGAGCTAGTCTATTATAGGCTGGTAGGCCTATGTGATCCAATCAAAAATCAATCAAAAATTATACTGTATAAGATCAGAACACTTAGATGGGATTATTGCTCTTCCCTCACTGTAATTATTTTAAATTGATTGCAACCAAGATTGACACTTTACAGGTATACTCATCCTCCCTTTCTAATGATTATACTTTTGGATTTGATAATCGTTGATTTATATATTTGACACGTACACTTTGTGAGTGTTATCTTTTTTACCCTGTGTTTTGGTGATGCTTACTGACTGCACTTTGGTATGTGAACCTGTTAAATGTGCTCAGGTGTTTGTTATGAATGATCATGTGGCGGCGCCTGATTGGATCACATAGGCCTACCAGCCTTTAATAGACAAACTCTCTGTCCGATCTGCTTGATGCCTTGAAAAATGTCTATGACCGAAACGTTGGCCTATAAACAAGTGAACAGTGAGAAGAAGGTGTGCGGGAGTTTTCTTGTTAAGTTTGGCTGCTGCTTTCCTCCTCCAATGCACCTTTCTGCAAATCCAGTGTGCAAAAAGTTTTCCACTTCGAACATTTAAACATGAAAAACTTACGGTGGCTGAGACCCGCCATTGCTGAAAATAAAAGTAACGCTGCAAACAGAAACAAATGCCGCTGCAAATAAAATAAACGCTTAGTAAGCAAATAAAATAAACGCTGCAAACAAATAGAAACGCCGCTGCAAATAAAATAAAAGCTGAAAAAAATATAAAGAAACCCCGCTGCAAATAAAATTAAAAAAATGACGCAAATAAAAAAGCCCAAACGGAAGTGAATTACCGGGGACTATTTTTGCCGATACATCAGTGTTTTTATGTGAGAGAAGAACACTAACCTTTTCACTTATTTTCTCGTTCGTTGTTCTTCTTATTCCTCGCTCTTCTTATTTCTTCCTTTTCACTTACCTCCTCTTCGTCTTCTTCTTTTCCTCTCACGTATAAAACACGCCGGTGTATCAGCAAAAATAGTCCCCGGTAATTCACTTCCGTTGTGGCTTTTTTATTTGCGTAGTTTTTTTTTTATTTGCAGCGGCGTTTCTTTATATTTGCAGTGTTTCTTTTATTTGCAGCGACGTTTCTTTTTATTTGCAGTGTTTCTTTAATTTGCAGCGGCGTTTGTTTCTGTTTGCAGCGTTACTTTTATTTTCAGCAATGACGGGTCTCGGCCACCGTAAAAACTCCTTGAACTGAAGCCGGATCGGCCTCAGCTGTAGGCAGCAGAACCGGGTCCTGCACCAGACCTGAATCCCTGAGAAGCGCATTAATGTCCGACCCTGTAGAGATAGAGGTTTCACTATTTAGCACACGCACATCCAGGTCTTTACTGGGTGTCAGGAGGCTCGGGTTTGTCTGCTGGTCCCAGTGGGGGGTCCGAGCCTCTGGCGGGGGGTTATTAGGACGCGGCGGTCTTCTTCTCCTTCTGCCGCAGGTGGATCTTCATGTGCCGTCGCCGTTCGTCGCTGCGCGCGAACCTCCTCCCGCACTGCGCGCAGGAAAAGGGCTTCTCCCCGGTGTGCGTGCGGATGTGCGTGGTCAGGTGGTCGCTGCGGCTGAAGTTCCTCATGCAGATGCGGCACTGGAAGGGCTTGTGGCCGGTGTGGATGCGCAGGTGGCGGCTCAGCTCGTCCGAGCGCGAGAAGCGCCGGTCACAGCTCTCTGCTGGGCACGCGTACGGCCGCTGGTGCACGGGGGTCTTGCTGGGCCGGTTCGGATACTTCCGGGGCCTCAGGATGGGCCTGAGGGGGAGGTTGTGGTGGCCGGGAAAGGCGGCGACCAGCGGGCCGTCGGTGGCCGCCGAGGGCGCGCCGAGTGTGAAGTTCCTGATGGTGTTGAGGGGCGTGAGGGGCGGGGGCCCCCGGAGGGGGTCCAGGGGGTACGGCAGGGACTTGGGGGCCCCCTGGGGGCCCCGGAGGGGGTCCAGGGGGTACGACAGGGACTTGGGGGCCCCCTGGGGGTCCCTGGGGCCGCCCTGCGGGTAGAAGCCGCCATAGTCCGGCACCAGCGACAGCAGCGCCGCGCCGTCCGCGCACGGCTTGGGGGAGCCGTAGTTCTGGGGGGGGTGGTAGGGGGCCGAGAGGTACCCCCCCACCCCCGGGTCCTGGTACATGTCTGCCCCGCACGGGTAGGGCGGGTTTGGGTGTGGGTGCGGGTGAGGGTGAGGGTGGGGGGGCGCGTACATGTGGCTGAGGTCGGGCTGGCCGTGCGCCATGGCGGCGTCTCCGTCTCCGCCTCCTCCTCCCGCGTAAATACTGGGCGACTCCGCAGGTGACCCGCACGTGGTGTCCGCGCCCGCCGCGCTGATGACGTCACCTGGCGTCCACGGACCCTCCGAACTCCCAGAATCCCCTGAAAACCTGCTGCCGAGCGCCGCGGGACGCACGCGTAAAGTTGCCACGTACTGCGCCAAGTCGCCCAGTTCAGGTGTGGCACTTTCTGGAAACTGAAGATCACCTGCAAAACACAAACACGCGCACTGTTAACGTCACGGCAGGTGCTTCAATCCTGTGGGTGTCCTTTATCTCTATTATAATAATAATAATAATAATAATTAAAACTGCAAGCCGCGATGAACGGGCCCTCGCACTCATGGCTTCCTGTTTGGTTTCGTTCATGGCACCAAGAGACTTTTCTTTGAGTTGCGACATGATACAGGTGTGTACAGATTTTCGTGCATGTACGTCAAACCGTATTGTGGGGCTTGAGGTACGAAGTTTTCTAGGGGGCGCTGTTGAGCCATTAGGCCACGCCCATTAATGCAAACCATTAAATATCAAATTTTTCACCAGGCCTGGCTTGCATGCAAAATTTGGTGACTTTTGGGGCACATTTAGGGGGGCAAATGGGCCCTCATTTTGACGGAAAAATAAAAACGACACACACATATACACACACATAGCCACACAGACATATACACACACACATACACACACACATAACCAAACAGACATATACACACACATAGCCACACAGACATATACACACACATAACCACACCGACATACACATACACACACACATAGCCACACAGATATAGGCAGATACACCGGCTCATTCACCTGCATGCTGGCTCTGTAGTTTTGGGGGTTAGTTAATCGCGGAAGCTTAGCTCAGATTGTGATTGGATCTCGGGACCTGGGACGGTTGCTGCTCGTGTTTCTGCCGGTTCTGTTTTTTTTTCTGCAGATTTCCATTGCTAGACGTGTGCCTCCATGTGTGTCCTCGCGTCTCAGATTAGCAGCGGATGTCACCCCCCCCCCCCCCCCCCCCCCTTCCCAAAAAAAAAAGGCTTTGTATGTGTATATATATGTATGTGTATGCGTATATATATATGTATATATATTAATGAGATAAATATATTAACAATGCACATATATATGCCTTAGGTTCTTACCAGCATGGTATATTAACCATTAATACGTGTGCAGACAAGGAAAAAAAAGGAAAAATAAAAACGAGGAAAATAAAAACAAGAACTCCTACAGATACAATAGGGCCTTCGCACTGTAAGTGTTCGGGCCCTAATAATAATAATACATTTTATTTATAGACCGCTTTTAAAAGATCTCAAAGACGCATCACAGACACAAAGATAAAACATCGATCAAGAAAATTTAAATTAAAAACTACAGGATAAAAAAGATAAGATAAAGGATAAGAAACGAATCACACATTAAAAGCTGTTCTGAAGAAGTGAGTTTTGAGATGCGATTTGAATTATGAATAATTATTAGATTTGATTAGATTCAACTTTATTGTCATTGCACATGTCGAAAGTACAGGGCAACGAAATGCAGTTAGCATCTAACCAGAAGTGCTTGTGCAGTGAAATAAACACAATGCACAGCATATATATATACACACACACACACACACACACACACACACACACACACACACACACATATATATATATATATATATATATATATATATATATATATATATATATATATACATATAATGTATGTACACAGTGCAGATTCATAAATAACTATTGCTACAAGGTGCAGGTCAGATGAATGACAATATATATCACGAACAGATGAGATGTGATTATATGATTTACACAAAATTGAATTACAGTATATATATATATATATATATATATATATATATATATATATATATATATATATATATATATATATATATATATATATATTATTTTATATATATTACAAAAATGTTCTGGATTCATTACAAATCAACTGAAATATTGCGAGCCTTTTATTATTTTAATATAGCTGATTATGGCTTACAGTTTAAGATTAAGATTCCCAGAATATTCTAATTTTTTAAGATAGGATATTTGAGTTTTATTAAGCTGTAAGCCATGATCAGCAATATTAAAATAATAAAAGGCTTGCAGTATTTCAGTTGATTTGTAATGAATCCAGAATGTATGACATTTTTGCATTACAGAAAATAAAGGACTTTATCACAATATTCTAATTTTCGGAGACAGTATATATAATATTATAGTTTCTCCAAAGTTTCTCCAAAACTTACCGTCCTCATCCTCCCCCACCGGTTCCTCCTTAAAAACCATCGCTGCCCCTGATTCCAGCCCCCTCTCCTCCGCAGCATCAGGACCAGCATCCATGCCGCGCAGAGACGCGGAAACCTCGTCCACCACTTTCCCCGCCATCGTGCCCGGCTACGGCTCTCATTTCCCATCCTTTCATCCGCCTCTCACCTCTTTTAAATAGCTCTCTGGAGGATGGAGGATGCTGCACGGATATACTGGGAATCCTTGGGTGTCCCGTGACGTCATTGACCAAATATGGACCTGACCTGAAGAGCGCTTGAGCTGCAGACATGCGCGCAGAGGATGCCGCTCGGAAAAAAACATTATATTGAAGCAAACTCCTGCGTGAATTAGTATTTTGGGGTTCCTTTAATGGCTTTGGTGCGTTTTTGCGCGTGGTCGGCGCTGCATTCAGCGCCGACCACGCGCAAAAACGCACCAAAAGCCATTTGGTGCGTTCAAAAGCCATTTGAAATGTGTGGGTTCTTCCATCACTCGGAATTCCGGTCACACTTTCTCCATAAATGGATTCTCCGGCGAGGTGACGGGCTGATTCTGCGTATATGGCTCGGATCCGGGTGTTTTTGGCCAGCTGAGCTCCATCACTCACGACCGGAGGGGCCATTTGTTATCCGTCCTGCCCTGTCAGGACCAGACCTGCGAGCTGACGGCGGCGCTTTGTGGGGACTCGGAGATGGATGGGGTGATTAGCGGGAGAATTATAATTCAATCCTCTACCTTGGGAGGATTTTCGCTCAGATTGATAAATTAATGCTCAATTGGATCATGATTGAGTTACTGGCGCGGAGGAAGAAGCCGCCTGGTCCTAGTCCCAAATACCAAATATCTCCTCTATAATGACGGAAAGTCGTTTTCCTCCCAGAATCAAACAAATCTCGGTTTGAACTGAGTTTTAAAGCTCAATAAAGGAACTTTTTTAACCGCCATTTCTACCTAATGGTCGAAACATCAACATATAAAGATTATTTTTACGCTTTGACGTCAATAGAAATTTCCCATCATGTTGTTTAAGAAAAACAAAATCCCATGATGCTCTGCTTTTACTTTGATAGTTTATATCACAAACAGAAAATCCGAGTTGTTTCTGGAATTTTTTCATAGCTTTGGTTTTAGAAGTTCTGTTGCAGGACAGATCTCGCAGCTTCATGACTGAAACCAGCTGATAACAGAAAGGTGAAGACCAAACCCTGCAGCAGCAGCAGACTTAGATACTCCAGGTCTCATTGATTCCTCTTTCAGGCCCCAAAACTGTAAAAAGAGTAACATATGTCTCTTCGTTTAAGGCCTTAACCCCGTAAGGATCATCATTTCAATCCAGATACAGGAAAAAACGTATAAAGTAAAATTTTCTGGTGAACGAGACACAAACTAGGCTTTTACAAATCAATCTCTCTTTTATTTTTGTTGTTTGTTCGTCCAAATTAATTAAAAAAAGTAAAGAAAGGGATACTTTTATTTGTAGTTTGATCACAGCTGCACTAATATTTTATCATTGAAAGCATTTCTACCTCTTAATTACAACTTTTCTCTAAAACTGTATTCATATAATTTAGTAATTCACATCTAAACTTAACCTGGTCTGCAGGAAGGAAGGACTGAAGGACTCAAACCTGGTTTAAAAACTCATATTTACTCCATCGGAGCTCTAATTACAATTTTGACCTTTAAAAACTCAGTATTTTTTCTGACTGTATTCATATCCTGAAGTTCATCCTAAACCCAACCAACTAGTATCTGTAAAAAACTTTTACACTCAAAAGGTAAAGTAAAAGTCCTGGTGTTGACGAGACACAAATCAATCTTTCTTTATTTTGTTGTTTTTTTTTGTATGAAATGAATTTTAAAAAGTAAAAAAAGGAAGACTTAGTAGTTTGATCACAACTACACTAATATTTTATCATTGGCAGCATTTCTACCTCTTAATTACAACTTTTCACAAAATTATGTGAAACTGTATTTATATAATTTAGTAATTAACATCTAAACTTAACCTGACCTGGTTGTGACTGAAGTCTGAAGGAGTCAAACCTGGTTTAAAAACTCATATTTACTCCAACATCGGAGCTCTCCGGCCAATAACAACTTTTACACCATTTCAAAATTCAATAATTGTTATTTTTCTGACTGTATTCATATCCTGAAGTTAATTCAGCGTCAACATAACCAACTAGCATCTGTAAAACACTTTTACACTCAAAAAGTAAAGTAAAGGTCCGGGTTTGCACGAGAAACAAACTGGACTTTTACAAATCAATGTCTCTTTTATTTTGATGTTTGTTCGTCCAAATGAATTTAAAAGAGTAAAAAAATCAAGACTTTTATTTGTAGTTTGATCACAGCTGCAAGAATATTTTATCATTAGCAGCATTTCTACGTCTTAATTACAACTTTTCACAAAATTATGTCAAAATGTTTTCATATATTTTAGTAATTAACATCTAAACCTAACCTGATCTGGTTGTGACTGAAGTCTGCAGGACTCAAACCTGGTTTAACAACCAAAACTCATATATTTACTCTTCGTCGGGGCTCTAATAACAACTTTTACACCATTTAAAAAAAAAATGTCTAACTGTATTCATAATATCCTGAAGTTAGTTCAGCCTAAACTTAACCAACTAGTATCTATAAAACACTCAAATGGCACACAAGGCCGGGTCTCTGACACAAAGACGTCTCCAGCTTCTGAGTTTGGACCATTTTTACTGTTTAAAATGAGAATCTTTAACAAAATGCTGCAAAACTTTAAACACACCGACAAACCAACCAAGGAGCGACTGGAGAGGAAAAGGAAGTCAAAATAAATGAATGCAACTAAACTATTAAATCTTCCTGCACACAAATGTGACCCCCCCTTTCTGAAGTCTGATTTTCCTTTTTGTTTCTTCACTTTTTAAATTTGGTCATTTCTGTCACTAAATTTAGAAAAATGATGCCTAAACTTCACAAAACAGCAAATTCAGAATTAGATAATTAATCTAAAGTACTATGTTTCCAGGGCAAAATACGTGTCAATAAAACAACCTTTTCTTCTTGAGAAGATAGTTAAAAGTGTCCTGGAGGTCTTGTGGGGAAGGGAAGTTCTCGCGTTCATGAGATAATATATCTGAATGTGGAAGTGCTGTTTCAGCAGCGGGATCGTGGGTGTTCAGGGCGTGAAGGGAGGCGTTTGCGGCGGCGTTTGATGTGCTGCTGGCGGTGTAGCGTCCTGCAGCCGCGGCTGCAGCAGAGCAGCGCCGCCGCCGCCGCCATCGCTGCAGCTCCACCGGCCTTTCAACGCCCACAGCTGCAAAAATGTTGGTGTGTATTGTGTGGCGAGCCGCCCACCCTGTGGCAGATGGGGGTTTGGTTGGTCCACACACACACAAACACACACAAACACGTGCACAAACACACACACACACACGACTCAGAAAGCACCAAACTTCACTAAACACAATAAACTCCCACAAACGTCTCGCTGCTGCAAATAAACTTCATGTACTTCTGTTTCTGTCAGATTCTGGTGATTCACACACACACACACACACACACACACACACACACACACATGCACACACACACCCAGCTCCATGGGGACGGCGCCCTGCTGCACCTTCGCCCACGCTGCTCCAGCCCGCCGAGGCTCGGGGGGGTTCCTGGTTTTGTGTTGGGAGGCTGGAGTGTCAGCCGGGGGTCCGGCGGCCCGGCAGACCCCACCGCGCCGATTAATCATCTGTCATCGGCTTTTTTTTGTTAATATGGATCTTTGTCTTGATTCCACGCTCGCCATCGGCCCGCTTACATCGGTCCCTCCGCCCCCTCCGACCATTTTGTGAGCGAGAAAACAGGCGGCGAGCTCTATTTCGGAGCCTTTTTCTCAGTCCGGTTCGGAGGGTTTGTGCGGCCATCAGCTGGCGCCCGAGCGGCTCGCGCGACCTCTGACCTCTCCGCCGACACCTTTCCTTTCAGCGCAGCAGACAATAGGAGAGGTGCTCCGCTTCCTACACGCCTCCAGAGAAAGTTTCAGGGACTCGTCAGCGTTTTCTTTGAGCTTCTTTGGGGGCCTCGTGTCGGTGCCGGTGGCCCGGTTCTCCTGAGCTTTCATCTCTCGAACCTTTCAGGACGTTAAATGAACTCGTTCGTGGAGGTTTCCTGCTTTTCTGTTTGCAACAAGACATATTTTCCTCGTATCAAACTGGCATTTTGAGGAAGGGAAAGCTGTCAGGATGTTTTTTGATGAAATAATGTGTGATATAAACTGTGATATTAACTATCAAAGTAAAAGCAGAGCATCATGGGAGTTCATTTTTCTTAATTAAACGACATGATGAAAATTTTCTATCGACGTCAAAGCATAAAATAATCTTTATATGTTGATGTTTCAACCATGTTAGGTAGCAACAATGGTTAGAAAATGACAAAACTTCCTTTATTGATGATTTTTGATTGTTTTTCTTTCCTTGTCTCAGATATTTAGTTTTGTTATAGTCCAAAAATCTAAATTAAAAATTAAAAAAACAAAAGGAAAAAGTGGTCAGGAATCAGACTCGCCGTCCCACGTTGGCTGCTCCAGTCATGTGAGCGACAGGCCGCGGGTCTCCGAGGTGTTCGGCCGGCGCCGCCGACACCAGCGATTGCATATTCATGGGAAACGTATTGACTGCTGAGTGCTGGATAATAGACCCGGCACGTCAATGAGCGAGGAGCGGCGCTGAAAGGCCTGGACGGCGTCTCCGAGGCCCGGGACGGCCAATAAACGGCCAGGATAATTAGCTTTGTGCAGGAAAAACCATGTTTCCCATCACTTTTATGTTATTCATGAAGTAACACGCTGAGGTTGAAGTCGGTGAACTTTTGAAGCTCCTTCTGACTTCTGACGGCCAACACTCGCTCTTAATCTTTATATTTATAAAGAATATAATCCAGAAGAGGCTGGAAATGACCCCTAACCTCCTTATTTCACAGGGCAGCATCTCTTAGATCTGATCAGTTTGTCTCTTTTGTCTCTCAGAAGAATATTTGAGTCCAAAAGATGAGAAACGTGAACCAACATCAAACCAGTTAACCCCGAAAATCCGATGAGAAATAAATACTTATAAAATGAATTTCTTAAAGATGAAAAAAAGTAGTTTTTTTTAGCCATTTTCTGATCTTTGGCTCATTCAGGAATTAAACATTGAAGCAGAAAAGATTTCCTGAAACACCAGAACCTGGAGAAAACTATTCCCCCTAAATTTGCCTCCTGACTGAGATCTTTGTAAAAGCAACGGTGAAGTTCTGAGCCGGATCTTCACCCCGATGTGACAAAAGAACCGACATCTCACTCACCAGAAGCGGCGTGGCTCCAGCCGGACCTCCACGGAGCAGATGGGAACGGAGAAGCCTCTCTCTTCGGACGTTTGGCTGCTGCTCCACAGAGTTTACCCGCCGCTCTGGATCCGTGGCCCGTCCCCACCGAGGGTCATCGTCACCCGGGGCCCGAGTGGGCTGCCAATCACAAAAAACTTGCAGAGGGAGAGGGCGGGGAGAAACAATCCGATTGTTCCCACCTCACTTTGCTTACCGCCCTCGCAGTTAAAATTGTTATGTTAATGAGGTGGACTTTTCTGCCGGAGGGCCGACACTAACACGGAGGCGGTTCTTGGGCTGCAGGGTCCAGCGACGACAGCGGCGGCGGCTCAGATCATCTGACGCCATTCTTTCAGCATCATTCGACACCAGAAAGGTTCATATCTGTTATTACATCTGAATTAAAGGGGCTGGTAGGTGCTGAGCTGCACTAACGTGGCCACCGGTACAAAACATACCGAACCAAGCATGATACACTTTGTGAGACCAGATCAGGCTTGCAAGTTTGAAACAGGTCCTTTACTGTCAACTTCAGTCCGGATCCAGACCTGCAGTTCTTCTACTGACCACTAGGGTCTGGATCCAACCGTGAATTCACCTCCAGGCTAAAATAAACATGTTTACAGTCCCATATAGGGATGGGCGGTATGGACTAAAACATTTATCACGATAATCGATAATCACAATTTCTGGCATTTATCCCGATAACGATAAAAATGACGATAAAAAAAATACCAATTCAACTCCACCTTTGTAACTATAAATCTATCACCACATTCAGTCTTTGGAGCCCCCAAAACACTGCTCTAAAAGAATACTAAATGCTACTAAACTGCTACACCAATTAAATTGAATTAATAAAAACCAATTAAATTAGTACACCTGTACTGCAAAACTGGAATGACTCAAGCTCCTCGCTCTCAGTTCCGCCATGTTTGTTACACAAAATCGTCATCAACGGGAATCTTTCTTTCTTTCTTTCTTTCTTTCTTTCTTTCTTTCTTTCTTTCTTTCTTTCTTTCTTTCTTTCTTTCTTTCTTTCTTTCTTTCTTTCTTTCTTTCTTTCTTTCTTTCTTTCTTTCTTTCTTTCTTTCTTTCTTTCTTTCTTTCTTTCTTTCTTTGATTTAACGCAGAACCATAATTCCGGCTTTACACAAAAACGTCATCAACGGGAATTTATCGTTTTTACCGTGAGATGACAAATTCTTACCGTAGGGAATTTTTTTGACGGTTTATCTTGAACGGTAAAATATCGCCCATTCCTAGTCCCATACCAATAAAAAGATGGTGTAAGAGTCCAAAGCTAGTTTTTACAACCATTAAAACTTTAAAAATACTAACTAAACTACAATAAAGCAACACATTTATGAATAATTATCACTGCAATGTTTTGATTGACAGCAGTCTATGGTTATTGGCTATCTGCCATCTCATCTAAGAGCGCTTTATTACTCTTATTTCAAAGATAATAATTATGAAATCACTTTTTTAAAATTGTATATTTGTTATTAAGAGCTATCATTACCATGTCTGTCTCAGTACTGCTGCACCTTTCACTTTTTTAATTGTATATATGTTAATAAGTGCCACATTATTTATTTACTGTACATTTATATTTACTGTTGCTACTTTTAAATATGGGTACAGTGAGCGAAATAACCGGAGTCAAATTCCTTGTCGGGCAATTTTCAAACTTGGCCAATAAAGCTGATTCTGATTCTGAAATCAAAAATGTGCAATCAGTGACCTTTGACCGCTTGTGCTCGCATGATCACAACGGAGCAAAATAACAATAAAATGTTTTGTTTTTAACCCTAGAAATGAGAAAAATACAGGTATTTATTAACTATCTTTGTTTTTTTTAATTTTTAATAATTTGTATAAATAACCACTTTTCTGAACAATCCCGCCACCTCGTGACTGTAGCCCCTTTCACACAGAGATTCCGCAATATTGGTGTAAAGAGGTCCTGCCAATACGCCGCCTTTGTTGGTTCACACAGAACCATACAACGCCGGCATAACGCCGCTCCCGTCTGTAAATTCACACAGCATGCCGGCGTTCCGCAATCAGAGGCGTGACGACAGCGTCAGTCCGACCGTCATGTCAGCGGCATGCCGGCTGTGTCATTCACACAGACCCCGTTTCGTCTCTGTGACGGCACTAGCCCCTTTCACACAGCCAGTTCGAGGCGGGAACGTTGCGCCTTTAAGCCGCCTCGCTGTTCTGTGTGAAAGTCACGGAGGCGGAATGGGGGGGCCAAGTGGCCCCACCAATAAGCCGGCAGCGGAGGTAGTCACAGAGCCGAAACGGGGTCTGTGTGAATGACACAGCCGGCATGCCGGCATGCCACTAGACGCTGACGCTGTCGTCACGCCTCTGATTGCGGAACGCCGGCATGCTGTGTGAATTTACAGACGGGAGCGGCGTTATGCCGGCGTTGTATGGTTCTGTGTGAACCAACAAAGGCGGCGTATTGGCAGGACTTCTTTACACCAATATTGCGGAATCTCTGTGTGAAAGGGGCTTCTGTGACTACCTCCGCTGCCGGCTTATTGGTGGGGCCACTTGGCCCCCCCATTCCGCCTCCGTGACTTTCACACAGAACAGCGAGGCGGCTTAAAGGCGCAACGTTCCCGCCTCGAACTGGCTGTGTGAAAGGGGCTAATGAGAGCAGTTTTATCCATAGACATACGTAGACGCCCCATCGAGAGCTGCTGCGATACGTCAACGTCGCCGCCATATTGGATGTGGCAAGACTGCGCTGTAAACTAATACAAGTAAATTGACTTATTTTCATAAAACGCCTTTCTACAAAGAAATTTACGTTTTACGTCTCATCTATTCATTCACACACGCACTAATATACTTGGGAAACAGTTATGCACCAAATATAATATATTTAATTTTCTCAGATGGCAAAAATAAGAACTTTATTGATCCCACATAGGAGTAATTCATGTTATATCAGCTATAGAGAACAAGGTAGTGCCGAAAAACAATATATATGCCCCCTCACAAAAATAAGAAAAACAGAGAAACATATTTTCCCATCAACAAAACATATTTTAAAATGTTCAAGTAACAAAATAACATATTTGAACCATTTTTCAGACAACAAAATAACATTTTAACCATTTTTCAGACAACAACAAATAACATTCTTATTTTTGTGAGGGGGGATAAATATTGTTTTTCGGCACTACCTTGTTCTCTATAGCAGATATAACATGAATTACTCATATGTGGGATAATCAATAAAGTTCTTATTTTTGCCATATGAGAAAATTAAATATATTATATTTGTTGCCTAACTGTTTCCCAAGTATATTAATGCGTGTGTGAATGAATAAATGAGACGTAAAACGTAAATGTATTTGTAGAAAGGCGCTTTTATGAAAATAAGTCCAATTACTTGTATTAGTTTACAGCGCAGTCTTGCCACATCCAATATGGCCGCTTCGTTGACGTATCGCAGCAGCGGGCAAGGTTTCCACTACTCTAGAGACACTCCCAAGATGCTCCGCGCTGTCAAGGTCACGTGCTCCTCCTGGCCAATCAGGTGGCTCGCTCGGACTCTCCGCGGCTCCCTATTGGTCAGTCAGAATCTCCATCCCCGTTTGAAATAATTTTCCGTTGGAGGTTTCAGAGCGCCAGACAGTTCTGCTCCGCGAGAAAAATACATCATAAACATCCTTAAACTGGTGGGATTTATACACTTATAAGTTAAAGGATCGAGGACGCGAAGTGAACACCGTTATTAGGTAAGTGTTTTGGGGCTAAAGTTGGAAGTTTGGGGGCACTTCTCCGCTATTTCCGATCGTTTCAGGATTTAAACCGTTTCAGCTGCCGTCTGATTAAATTTTTATTTTTGTTATCGATTCTGACTGGTGGATGTTCGGTTCTTAGGCTCGTCTTGGGTCTGTCTGCGGACCTCGAGTCTCTGCAGTCATGTCTTCGTCCATGAATGGAGGAAAACGGGAGGAAAAAGGCAAGAACATCCAGGTCGTCGTCAGATGCAGGTAAGGAAAATATCTGCCTTTAATCTGCTTTTTTGGTGTTTAAATCTGTAAATCTGCGATTTTATGTCTCTATAACATTAATAAGGTCCATCAGAACCACGGCAGGGTCTTTAAAACTAAGATTAATGGGCTCAAAATCAGCTGCCTTAATGTTGATTGATAATGTTTTTACAGCTAAATTTACTTTTACAGGCTATTTATTGATCTTACTACTACTTGAGATTTGCACAAATTTTATATTTACATATTTACATTGATCTGAGATGATTCTTTTTTCAACTTTATGTTTATTGAGCAACATTTTCATACATTACACATGTTCCATGTACACACCAGGATCAACATAGTACAACAAATCAGCCTCTAATCTGCCTTTTGTTGTTTAAATCTACGATTTTATGTCTCTATAACATTAATAAGGTCCTTCAGAACCACGTCAGGGTCTTTAAAACTCAGACAAATGGGCTCAAAATCAGCTGTTCAATCTGGTTCATTTGCCATAATGTTGATGGACTTGACTGAAAACTGTGTTTTTACAGATGAATATACTTATGATCTTACTACTACTTGAGATTTGCACACATTTTATATTTACATATTTACATTGATCTGAGATTATTTTTTTTTCAACTTTGTTTATTGAGCAACATTTTCATATATCACACATGTTCCAGATGTTACACAATCTCTTTTTTCCTTTTATATTCTACTAAAAGAAAAGGAAATTATAGCAGCAATACTAAAAACAACAAGATATAAAATAAACCATTCTTTTCCACAAACAGCCAGTTTGTGTGTTTTGTAATACCATTAGTTACCCAATAAAAAACAAAACAATTAGATGAACAAGCCCAACAGGCTATAAAAAGGTATCGTATACACACCAGGATCAACATAGTACAACAAATCAGCCTCTAATCTGCCTTTTTGTTGTTTAACTCTGTAAGTCTGCGATTTTATGTCTCTATAATATTAAAAAAGGTCCGTCAGAACCACGTCAGGGTGTTTAAAACTAAGATAATTGGCTCAAAATCAGCTGTTTAACATGGTTCAAATCTATGTGCCATAATGTTGATGCACTCGTACCTGTCTGTTTTTACAGCTGAATGTACTTTTACAGGACATTTATTGTTATTTATTGATCGTACTCTATTTGACATTTGGATTAATTTTATATTTACATTGATCTGAGATACATTTTTTTCCCCACTACTTCAGACCAAGGTCCCCATCGGTCTGTAAATTTTGCATTTTGCAGTCTCAGTATAAATATTATTTATTCCATTGTATAAATTCTTTTAACTACTGACTGAAATGTTGGCGAGATCTGAGATGATTAACCCTCATTAAGACTTCCTGACCCATCAGGAAGTTAAAGGAGTCGGAATGTTGTCATATATCACCCCCAGAGTTATATACCAGTGTTTAACTGGATCTTTTAAACCGGCTCCTGAAACCAGGATTTAAACATGTTCTGAAACTTTGTTGTATTTGAGAGAATGAAAATTAGGGCCGTTTCATTGTGTTTCTGATGGCTGGACCTCATTGGATCAGGTTCAATTGAGACCCGGACTAGATTATGCCATGACAGAATATATTAGTCTTTCTTCAGCTAGACTAATTTAGTTGTTTTTTTTTAGAAAACCACTACCTGTATCTCAGACGTTATTTGATCCAGGATTGGACCGGCAAGTTGTTGTGGTTTTTGAACTGGACCAGGTTTAAGGTGTCCTAATGGTCCGTTAACCCCCCGGTGATTCTGACACTAATGTCGGTGTCGTGGCCAGGTTTCAGTACTGGTACCAGCGTCCTATTATGCGTTAAAGGTTTAGGATTTAAGCGTTGTTGTAATTATATCTTCCTTTTCCTAAACTGCTTATTGTGTGAAGACCAAATGGTTTCATCACATCCGGACACACAGAAAATTTTATTTCCATCATCTTTTGCTTTACGTTTGCTGGAGGCAAAAATAGAGAAGTGCGGTAGAGATGTGAAGTTGATGATTGTTGCACGAATGCAGACATGAACGTAACAGAACCACGGCCTCAAATGAATATTTAGATGCATCAAAGTTGTGATTTTTGGTGTTCTGATTTGTGGCATCAGATAATATTATTATTATTATTATTATTATTATTATTGGTGCAAGTTTCAGGTCCATCAGAACTAAACCACCACAGTTTTTTCCCTCAGGCCACCACCCTCTTAAATAAAGGTATCTCAGCCTCCCGCTTCTAAAAGACAATTAAAGAACACTTAATTATAATTTTCATTCCTGCCATCCTGTAAATACTTCTGGTCATCGTACATACTTCCATGCATATTATATATATTTTTTTACTTACTTATTATATTTCTTTCTATTTTTATTTCCATTTTTTTACTTTATTGCTCAGTTGTGCTGTTTTTTTACCAGGTAAAATTTCCTGTGTACATTGTACATTTGGCGAAAATAAAGTGATTTTTCTGATTCTGTATTGTGGTTATAAGATACTAAAATGTGGCAAAGTTCTCCGGACAAACCTTCAAAGCTGTCAACTTTGTTAAACTGCTTAAACACTTTTCGTCCATCTGGATAAAAATTACAAACATTAAAACTTGCAGACATCAATCAAATCTCTGACTTAAATGATTGTTTTTGAATGTCTTTTGTTGTTGTTGGGGTTTTTTTTTTGGCTTTGACATTAAAATCTTGGAATAATTTTGACCGGTAAGTCGTACAAAACATTACTTTGGGCATTCTTTTAGTGTTGTTTTGTTGTTGAACAACACAATCGTTGTTCAAAAGAACCAGAAGTTGCTGGAAAGTGCTGTTTTTTTTTTTTTTTTTTTTTTTAATTTTTTTAATTTGTATTCATTCATTTATTTTCTTAGGAAAAAAAGCTCCAATAATAAAATGGTAAATTAATCTTGAAGGGCGTTCTTATGTCTGAGGATACTTGGATGATTATACATGATAACAAGACTGTGGAGTCTTACTAAAAAAAAAAAAAACTAACACTTTTTAAGTATTCACGTTTTTTAGTTGTTTTATTTTTTCAATTTTCTTTTATTTTTTAAGGGAGGACAGAAAAAATGAAAACAAGAAAAAAAAAACAGAAACAAAACAAACAATAGCAACAAAAAATGCCCACAATTACATCAGATCAGTCCTTGGTCACAGTTGATCCTTTGTGGATGTTATGTAAGCGTGCCAAGGCATCACGTTTGATATTTGGAAGCTGTAATTGTGTTTTTAAATGGTAACTGTACCAAAACATGTCTATTATGGGTGAACTTTAATGTTTTAAGGATAAATGTGGCCTCTTCATCACAGTAACTCTTCAGCTTTTCCTCTTTTCAGTCTCCATTAAACATGTTTTACAAAGTTTGAGTCCTTGTTTGTCCCATCGGTTACACCTGATGCCGAATCACCTGTTTTCACTTTTTCCAGGATTTAAAGTCAAAAGTTAGAGAATCTCAAGGCCTTAAAAATGCTGTTTTTCTTCACGTTGAGCAAATTCAAACCAGAACTCTTGTGTTTTCCAGACCTTTCAACACGGTGGAGCGCAAGTCGTCCTACGGGGTCATCGACTGCGATCAGAACAGGAAGGAGGTGACCGTGAGGACGGGAGGCCTTAACGACAAGGCGGCTCGGAAGACCTACACGTTTGACATGGTGGGTCGGCGTATCGCAGCTGAAGGGTTTATTCTTCAATTTAACCATGAAAAGGGCCGTTTGTTAAAGCTGAAGTCGTCGTTAAGTCTTTTTATGGGAACCAGAGTAACGTGACCAGTTAGTTTTAACATCAAGAGATGTGTCCTCTTCCAGGAGCAACAGCTAACCCAGTGGTGGGCAAACTTTTTGATTCACGGGCCACAATGCGTTCTAAAATTTGACAGAGGGGCCAGGAGCGTTTGGGCTGGATACACTAAAGCATTGCATGTAGTGTGTGCAAACCTAATAGCACCGTAAAAACACACAAAAAATGTACAACCCCATTTATTAACAGATTTGCACTGAGGACTGTCTTTCAAATATGCAAAATAGCCGTTATTAGTTAAGTTTGTCTCAAGGAATATGCAACATATGGTGTCTACACACTACTTTGCACAATACTGGAAGGAAGACAATGTAAATGGATTAAAATAGCGTAGTGTACGCATTTGGATTTATCCAACCTGGAGATTACTTCTGTTTTTAATACGTTTCAATCGAAGGCAGAGTTAAAGAAATCTACATTTATTAAAAAATTAATGGAATCACTTTCAACATTCAAAACATATTATTACTCAACAAAATACTCAAGCTCAATTGTGTAATTGTGTTAAACCCCGCAAAATCATGGATGGATTATTTTGACCGCACGTTCTCTGAGTCACTATTTTGCGCAATTTTTTTTTTTACAGAAGGGCTCGAATGGCGACATTAAATTAAATACGCGCCACTCCAACAATGGTCATTGCGTTTGAGTGTGCATGCGCCATCTATTGGGGAAACGTGGGCATTGCAGGGAAAGGTGGAAAATGAACAAGGTTTTTATTATAATTTGGACGAGTCCGGCGAGCCGGATTAAAAAGCCTAACGGGCCTAATGTGGCCCGGGGGCCGTAGTTTGTCCATGTCTGAGCTAACCTCTTCTCTCTTCTGTCCTCAGGTGTTCGCTCCGGCCGCCAAGCAGATCGACGTCTACCGCAGCGTCGTCTGTCCCATCCTGGACGAGGTCATCATGGGCTACAACTGCACTGTGTTTGCGTGAGTGGCCTGCAGGCCGACCTCCCGTCATCTCCCAGCTGCATTTCTGATGTTAGGAGTATTAATGTTGAGTAACTCGTGTGTTCAGTTACGGTCAGACTGGAACTGGGAAGACGTTCACCATGGAAGGAGAGAGGAGCCCCAACGAGCAGTTCACCTGGGAGGAGGTGGGTTCGGTCTGGAGACGCTTAGGCATCTGCTTTCACCAGGGCTGGGGATAAACGAATATTTTTTTAAATGATTAATCGGGCAATTATTTTAGCGATTAGTCAACTAATCTAATGAGTAATCTGACAATTATTCTAACGATTATTTTTCTGTTGTTCGATTAATAAAAACTATAATGTATCAAATGAATATAATAAATCTTTAATAATACAGTTTATTCAACACAGTTTTGCAAAAATAAGCAAAATAAAAGTAAGGCATAAAATTATATGAAATAAAAAGCCTGTTTACTCTGACTGTCCAACAAAATACTGACTGCATATATTCAAATTTGTTAAAAATAACACATTAAAAATAACATATTTGGATAAAACACCACTGTTTCACACTAGATTACATATTTTTATTACATAAGAAAGTCTAATCACAAAAGGAACTACAAAAAAAACCAACTGGTTTTTGGTGGGAACCATTTTCTTAGCTTCTGCTAACCGATTTAAAAATAAATAAATAAAATAAAAAAACTTTTATTCTGGAGTTATGACCAGAAAACATCAAATGTAGGAGCTGATGCAGACCATAATTTGATCATGTGATGTTTGTTTTTACAATTATTTAGCTTATTATATTTTGCAATTATTATTGTTCTGCCCACAAGAGGGCAGGGCTCCAACATGCTGGTGTGCTGGCTGGTTTCAACTCCAAAAAGGTGTTTAGGACTAAATTTAAACTATTCACATACTTTTGAGGACTTACAGGTGTTTTGGGGCTTATTGCAGAACTTTGTTGGGCTGTGAGGAGGTCAGTTTGTTTTGGGGACCCACGTCTGCGTGATGACGTGACGACGACAAAATATGACGTTGACGATATTTTGAAGTCGATACATTGCTGCAGGCCTACCATTTACTGAGGTCCTCACACTTGCTGATGATCCGTTCATCAAGTAGAGATGATGAGCAGCTCCCTGACCCTGGTATAACAGAACAAACTCATAGCGTCACGATGAGAAATGACAGCAGAATTTACACTGACAGTCAGTACCTCGAGTAACTCGATTACAAAAAATGATGGATGAATTTCCTCTGCCTCGAAGCCTCGTTTAAATAAAAAATGAATGTAAACTTCCTAGTCCCGGCCCGGGACTGACAACAGTGACGGCGCCAATGAGAAAATGCAGCAAAGCAAAAGTAATAAGAGGAAGAGAAAGAAGATGTCGAAGGTGTGGGATTATTTCAAATTAAAAATAAATAAAAAAAGCCTCGGTCCACATGGTGTAAGACTCTTGTTCCGAGTCCCGGTCCACAGCCAAGCATTTCTGTTGAAACGTGTTGGTTCTGAATGTGAAGTTGCACAATTTAAAAGCAGTGTTTAAGAATATTTTTTGCTTTTGATACTTGGAAAATATATCAATTTATGTTTCGGGAAATGTTAAGTTTAAGATAATTGTATTTATTATTGGAAAATTTAACAAACGGTTTACTAGTTTGCATAATATGTAAATAAATGTAAATTATTCTCATAAAAGAAACAAATTGATTAATTTTTTTTGATTAAGTGATCTGTCTTGTTTTCTATTGTATATTTATAATTGGGCTTTAAGACAAAGTAATTTTTATCAGATTAATGGGTGGAATATTTAATAGAATAATCGATCACCAAAATACTCGGCGGCTGCAGCCCTAGTCTGTAAGTAAACGAGGTTCTGCAGTGAACGCGGCTGGTTTAAGTTCCTGTGTTCTGTTGTAGGACCCTCTGGCCGGCATCATCCCACGAACGCTGCACCAGATCTTCGAGAAGCTCTCCGAGAACGGGACCGAGTTCTCGGTGAAGGTGTCGCTGCTGGAGATCTACAACGAGGAGCTGTTCGACCTGCTCAGCCCCTCGGAGGACGTCAACGAGCGGCTGCAGCTCTTCGACGACCCGCGCAACAAGGTTGGTGTCTGACGCTGGTTCAGATGAAAGTACTGACCCCCCAAACCCCCCAGTGGTTCTGACCCCTGTGTTGTTGCCGCAGCGTGCCGTGGTGGTCAAGGGCCTGGAGGAGGTGACGGTCCACAACAAAGATGAAGTCTATCAGATCCTGGAGCGAGGCTCTGCCAAGAGGAGGACGGCGTCCACGCTGATGAACGCATACTCCAGGTACCGCCGAGGAACCGCCGCGCCGCGGGGGCCGTCGGCCCGGGTGTGCTGAGTGCTGACCCGGTTCTGTTGTGTCTGCAGCCGCTCCCACTCCGTGTTCTCCGTCACCATCCACATGAAGGAGATCACCCTGGACGGGGAGGAGCTGGTGAAGATCGGCAAACTCAACCTGGTAAATGACCCTTAATGTCAAACGGGCTCACGCTGGGAGGCTTCAGCTCAGACGGAGATGTGGCGTCTCATTGGCCACGGTTGCATGATGTTTTTTAATTTGGAATTAATTATTTTGAATTAAATAATTGAGAATTAAACTATTTTCCTTCGAGTTTACATGGAAATAGTAATTCCGAATTGAAGTTTATATGGAAAACACGTTTGATCAGCTTTATCCAATTCCTATTAAGGTTTGGGGGTTGGGAAGGTTCTGATTGGATAGGGGGGCGGCCGTCTTTAAGTCTACCGCAAGAAAACAAACTTACTCGATTAGCAACAACATGGAAAGCCACATTATTAGCATCCTTTTTGGATTTGTTTTGATTTTATTTTTGTAGCAGCAGCACGACAACATCATGTCGATGATTTTCTTTCGTGTGCTGAGGAGGAGGAAGATAGAAGACCTTGCTTTGGCACGACCAGCGTTTACTGCGTGCTGCCATCTTTAAACTTTGTTTCCAAAACAAGCCCAGCGCGGAATATAAGCGTCATGGAGACAGACGGGCGAGGGAACGAGCAGCGCAGAAAGATCGGAATTAATTTAAAGAGGAATGAGTGTATACATGATCACGGAATTATTCTATTAGGATTTAAAATGGGAATAAACCAGCCACTTACTTCGGAATTAAGTTTAATTCGGAATTACCATTTTCATTCGGAATTAGGTGTTTACATGGTAATTTTTACTCATTTTAAATCTGATTTAATTTTATTTCTGAATTAAAGAGGAATTAAACTTCCCATGTAAACGCACTGATTGGTTTAGGGGGGTTCTTGCTTCTGCAGGACCGGGACGACTGAGTCCAGGTATTCTTCAGGTATACTTCAGGTTAAGGGCCAACCAGCCAGCAGGTGTGAAGTTGTAACTTTTAAATCTACCGTTTGGTAGCTAAGACTAGATCGGATCAGTGTTGATCCTGGATATTGTCATCTGTAACCATGACAACGGTAAGATAAAGCTTCTGTAAACCTCACCCCTAATTTATTCTCATTACCAACCGGATCTATTTTTTAGATTTTCTACATTTCCCTTGATTGACACATTTAGGTCTCTTTATTTATTTATTTATTTAGTCTTTATTTATCCAGGAAATGTCCCAATGAAATACAAGATCTCTTCTTGGGGAGTCCTGGTCAAGACGGCACACATACGTTTCATATATTAGACAATAAAACATACATATATACAATGAAGGCATAAAATCAACAGTAAAGGACGATCTTAAATGAACATTGATTTAAAAACAGCTACATGTTTTCTTGAAGGGCGGATTTTGAAATGAACACATTTATGGTGGGGGGGCTGTGGGTTAATTTTATCTCATTCCGTAATGAAGGGGCATTAAAAGAAGAATGAGGTTTGACCCAGATCTGACTGCATCCGGGGACATTTGAAAGCCTCCCAATTACCAGATAAGAACAAGTCTCTTTCTGGCTTCCAATGAAAAACAATTTTTCAGACGAAAGAAAAAATCCAGTTTCGGCAGCAGTCTGTCTTGTCATCAAGCCATATACCCAAATATTTGTAGTAACTCGTTCCAGACCCGTACCATCTAATGTCGAGATCCTAGGGACAACTACAATAAGGCGAGAGCAAGTGAAGGTCATAAATTTGGTCTACTTTGAATTTAAAAGTAATTGTAACTCCAGCAGGGAGCACTGCAGTGTTTTCACACAGGCAGTCCCCACTGTAAAACTGCCACTGATTGTCCTCAAGGGCAACGGTAAAGTAGGGGGCGGGGCTTAACCGGCGGGGTTTGGTTTGTCTGCAACTCCTGTAAAAAAAAAAAAAACAACCTTGACCTCTGCAGGTGGATCTCGCCGGCAGCGAGAACATCGGGCGCTCAGGGGCCGTAGATAAACGGGCTCGTGAGGCGGGAAACATCAACCAGTCCCTGCTGACGCTGGGCCGAGTGATCACCGCCCTGGTGGAGAAGAGGCCTCACGTCCCGTACAGGTCAGTCTTCGTTCCTCGGACCTCCTGATGGAGCATCAGCCGGCCGCCTTATGTATGATTTTTTTGTTTACTGACCTCGAACCAGTTTTATGAGGTATGCTGCTCTCAGAGATTTGGTAGCGACGAAGCCGATTGATTGATGGTCGGACCATTCAGACACGTCAAAGTCGGTCCTCGGTTGGATACGGGTTGCTACGCCAGACATCGTCACATAACTAATTATGTAGCGCTGCAAGCAACCATCATCCAACATCTAGTCAACGTTACCTTTCTGTTAGAGGTCAACGTCAGGTTTTTAGATTAAATCCAATTTTCAAATGTTGGAATACAATGTTGTTCCAACCTCACACTAACTTCAGGTGTCTGCTATCACTGGCAACGATGAACCAATCAGAGAACAGGACTCTTACCACCTCCACTTTTTATTGGTGGATTCGTGGAAGACGAATTATTTAAAATGTGAAAGTATTTTTCTGTTTTAGTTACAAATGAATGATATTCTGAATTATTGTGAACGAGTTGAATAAAGTTACCAGACTAAAAAACAGAATCACAGGAGCGCTGCTGGTGTCCCCACAACCACCGGTGCTCTTGCAATGGGTGCAACAGTAATCTCAAAAGGAAAAAATGCAGGCACTCTGGTGGCTTGAAAAAATTAAAAAAACCTTTATTTGACTGGGTTACATACTAAAAAGACACCAACGCGTGTCGGCTTGCGCCTTCCTCAGGGTGTATGGAGACAAGAGACAATCAAACAAAATTAAATAGAATTCAGTTCAGCTGTGGCTCCTCAGGTCTCTGCAATGCTCCTCCAGGCCTGAAGGAGGCGCCGGCAGGAGCACCCAGATATTCTGCTTCCTGAACAATCAAAAAAAGGAAAATTAAATTGACTGTTGAAAAGTAACACTTTTCAACAGTGAGTTGCATAATAAAATCACTGGGGGGCATAAGGTCATCAGGTCTTGACCCCAGATAGTGTTTCAAGGCTTCCAGCCCTTCCTCATGGACAATGTTACTGTATAGGGATTCTACATTCAACGGACATGCAGCAACGTTTTAAACAGAGGGGGTATAAATCTGAGCTCCTGACTCAGGCTCATAACAGAGCTTCATCACTGGAGAGAGGGGATCTACTCACCCCTAAACCTAAACAAGAACAAGTTCAGAAACCCTTCTTTGTTACACGCTACAGTAAACAAGCTGTCCAGATCAAACGTATCATAAAAAGAAATTGGGACATAATTGAGAGTGACCCCTCTTTAAAAGGGGTTTTCCCTGAACCGCCAGGTATCAGCTTCAGAAGGGCCCCCACCATTAAAGATAAACTGGTGAGGAGTTACCTTCCTGCTCACAAACCAGACACCTGGCTGCGTCGACCGAAGGGAAATTTTCGGTGTGGTAACTGTAGATGCTGTGACAACATGGTCAAAACGGATACTTTCATGGATGTTTTTAGCAACAAGTTGTATTTTATCTCCAGTTTCATAAATTGCAACACTACTCATGTTGTATACCGACTGGAATGCATCTGTGGTTGTTTTTATGTACCGGGTAGGCCTTACTAAAAGGAGATTGAGGGACAGGGTGGCTGAACATAAATATGCCATTCGTACCAAAAATGTGAACTACCCAATGGCCAAACACTATATGGAGGCACAACACACAGATGACTCTTCTCTACGAGTCTCAGGGAT
This sequence comes from Cololabis saira, assembly GCF_033807715.1. Classification (NCBI taxonomy): domain Eukaryota; kingdom Metazoa; phylum Chordata; class Actinopteri; order Beloniformes; family Belonidae; genus Cololabis; species Cololabis saira. Next base: position 13,875,054 of record NC_084603.1, read on the forward strand.
TGAGGTGATCAGTGTCGATGCAAGGGGTGGGGACAGAGTCAGGCGCCTCAAGCAGAGAGAGGCTTATTGGATTCATATCCTGAAGGCCACCAGCTTCCCTGGCCTCAATGAGGATTTTGACCTTTCATCCTTTCTATGATTTAGTAATTTTTGTTGTATAATTATCAGTCTTCTTCTTTTGGGTTTCTTTGTTTGCATTTATATTTATATTCACATTGCTCTTTGTTTTGTCATGACTTTTCAGGCCATTGTGTGACTCACTGTCATGTTTTGTTTAAAGGAGGGGAGATTTTCTCTATATATTTAGCTTTATTATTCTTTGCATGGTCTTCATTTTGGTACTCATGATTCACGTTATACTGCTACTCTGTGTTACTTTTCAACAGTCAATTTAATTTTCCTTTTTTTGATTGTTCAGGAAGCAGAATATCTGGGTGCTCCTGCCGGCGCCTCCTTCAGGCCTGGAGGAGCATTGCAGAGACCTGAGGAGCCACAGCTGAACTGAATTCTATTTAATTTTGTTTGATTGTCTCTTGTCTCCATACACCCTGAGGAAGGCGCAAGCCGACACGCGTTGGTGTCTTTTTAGTATGTAACCCAGTCAAATAAAGGTTTTTAAATTTTTTCAAGCCACCAGAGTGCCTGCATTTTTTCCTTTTGAGATTAAAGTTACCAGACTGTTTTGTTTCGCTTTATGTTTTATCATGCGCCTTATGTATGAAAATAGATCTGTTCATGGATATTGTGTCTGATTATGAAATGACTGACTATGACTATGAAATGTGTTCTTGCTGATTTGTAATGTAAATGAATTCGTCTGCACTGGGGCTTGTAGTTTATGACAGTTGCAGGTAACCTGCAGCAGCATTAGGGGTTAACTATTGTTAACTGTTGTTCCGCAGGGAGTCGAAGCTGACCAGGATCCTCCAGGACTCCCTGGGGGGACGTACGAAAACATCCATCATCGCCACGGTGTCTCCGTCCTCCAGCAACCTGGAGGTACGTCCTGGATGTTCCCCCGGCCTCCCAGACCCCCCCCTGCTCTGAACTAAACCAGCCTGTGTTTGTCTGCAGGAGACTCTGAGCACGCTGGAGTACGCCAGCAGAGCCAAGAACATCATGAACAAACCGGAGGTCAACCAGAAACTCACCAAGAGAACCCTCATCAAGGTACGAGAGCCCCGGCTAACAGGAACGTCCTGAAACCTGCAGGTCGACTAATGTTGCCCTGTCTTATCGTCCGCTCAGGAATACACGGAGGACATCGAGCGTCTGAAACGGGACCTGGCCGCCTCGCGGGAGAAGAACGGCATCTACCTGTCGTCAGAAAACTACGAGTGAGTCAGATCCATCTGAGTGACTCGAACCCGATGGGGTTGCATTTGAACCACAATCACCCTGAAAACCACCTCAGAGAACCAGAACCACCTCAAACACAACCAGAACCATCTGGCTGAAGCAGGTGTTGTGCCAAAAAGTGATTGCCTGCCAGAATCTGATTTCTCCCCTGAAAATGGGTCTTTTTACCTGCCAAAAATTGATTGAAGGCCAAATACAGTTAATGAAAGGTTGTTTCTACCTAAATATGATTTGATCTCATTCTTGAGCTTTATAATATAAACACTAGAGCTCACAGGATTGCTTTTAACTCTTTTAAAGGACCATTACAACATAAAATAGGCATTTTCACCTGCCAAAAATTGATTGAAGGCCAAATACAGTTAATGGAAAGTTGTTTCTGCCTAAATATGACTTGATCTCATTCTTGATCTTCATAATCTGAAAATCTGACGTTTTTTAGCGCTGTCGCTCAACGGGCTGCTGTGCGCGCTCCCGTGGCCAGAAATCAGATTCTGGCAGGCAATCACTTTTTGGCACGACACAGGCGTTCCTGACTGGAGTGTTTGTGTTTCAGGAGCATGATGCTGCAGATCACCTCTCAGGAGGGGCAGGTGGGAGAATACGTGGACAAGATCACCATCATGGAAGACGAGATTAAGAAGGTACAACTTCCCTTTGTTGCTAGAAATTACTTCAATCACCCTGCCTTTTATAGAGTTAATTTTAAACTTTTGATGTCCGTTTTTAAAGCTCTTGACGGCCTCACGTCCTTGTATTTATCCAAGCTTTTAACTGTCCATAAATCTTTCTAAAGCGCCGAGGTCAATTAATCAACTTTTGCTGGAAGTCACAAGGTCAAGTTTTATCTTATTAGACAAAAAGTGGAGCGTCAGTGGATCCTACCGGGTCTTGACACTAATGTAGAGGCAGTAATTTATCAGTCATTGTTGCCAGATTGAGCGGATTTCCGACCAATTGTGCTGAGAAATACAGGACTGGGTGGGATGATGAAATTTGGGCTTCTTTTCCTGGAGATATTAACAAAAACATTTCCGTTAAGGCAGAGAAAAGTAGAAACTTACAGAATAAACTCACTGGTATTTTATTTGCTTTAATATACTCAATTTAATTGTAGTCTTTGTTTGAAGGCTGAACTTTTTTTGGCTGTTTTGTGGTGTTGTGAAGCTTCATTTGCTTATGACTGGAAATGTATTACATATTTAATAATTTTCACATAGACTTTTGATTTGAGCATTGACATTGTTACATTGGGTTCAAAGTGTGTGACTGTCTTTTTGGTATTAAATTTTTGTTTGAAAATGGTATTAAGTCATACATTTAACCTGGTCAAACCTGTAGACCTGCTTTTCCTGGTTGTTACAAAATATTTAGGAGAAATTATTAACAAAAAATGTCCCATTATGGCAGAGAAAAGTAGAAACTTGCATAATAAACTCACTGATATTATATTTGCGCTAATCTACTCATTTAATTTGTAGTCTTTGTTTGGAGCCTGAACATTTTTGGCTGTTTAGTGGTGTTGTGAAGCTTCATTTGCTTATGACTTGAAATTTATTACACATTTGATCATTTTAACATAGCATGATTTTGGCATTCACATTGTTACACCGTTATATGGGTTCAAAGTGTGTTTTGGTCTTAAATTTAGTTTGAAAATGGTATTAAAAAGTCTTATTTAACCTGGTCAAACCTGTAGACGGCCTGTCTAAGTGTTGGGTCTGATCGTGTCCGTCCTCCTCCAGGTGACCGAGCTGTTCGTTGACAACAAGGCCCAGCTGGAGCAGTGCACCGTGGTCCTGGAGGAGAAGCAGCAGAGGTACGAGGACTCGAGGGCCGAGGAAGGTTCCTCGGCCTCATCTGCAGGTTATTAACGAGTGTTAAACTCAGAAACTAAACGGGTGTGTGATTTCAGGCTGGAGGAGACGAGCAGAGACCTGCAGCAGACCCAGGAGAAGCTGATGGAGGAGGCCTTCATCAGCTCAGAGCTCAGCTCCACGCAGGAGTCTCTGTACAACACGGCCGGACAGGTACTAACTCCTCTTCCTCCTCCTCGCCGTGGTCACGTCCTCCTCCTGTGTTCTATAAATAACCGTTATTATACTGATTCCTGTGATTTCCTGTTGGCTTTTAGAAGAGGGGAAGTCCGCTGGCAGTTATAACCGGGGATTTTTAAGCTTCTGCTGTTTTTTATCACCCTCCAGCTCCTGAGTGCGGCGGACGCCAGCACCAGCGACGTGTCGGGCCTCCACGCCAAGCTGGACAGGAAGAAGCAGGTCAGTAACCGCAGCACGGCGCGCTCTTGGCTGACCCGGCCGCTTGCTGCATCAGGGTCGGGGAGAACAAACGCTGCAGGGTCACATCTGGTCACATCTGGGTGTTTGCTCTCCCGGGGGAATGGGGGGGGGTCATCAAAGTAAACAGACGGTTTCCTGGAAATAAACAACAATGAAGTTAAATAAACAACATAAAAGTTATCAATGTGGCGCATCTACGGAAGAGTATTAGGGCCAGGCAGGAGAAAAAATATTTGAGAGGGGAAGATTTCTTTTTTTTATTACGCCCTTCGAGAAAAAAGTCAAATTTGTCGAGAATAATGTTGAAATACAATTTCAAGAATAAAGTCGAAATTTCGCCTTTTTTCTCAAGATTTCGACTTTATTCACGAAATTGTACTTCAACATTAATCTCGACATTTCAACTTTTTTCTCGAAGTGCATAATGAAAAAAAAAGAAATGGATTCAGTACAACCAGAACCAGCTCAGGCAGAACCAGCTCAGACAGGGTGAGGGTGTCACGTAGGGCTGGGGATCGATTAAAATGTCAAGAATTGATTCGATTCCGATTCTTAAGATTCAGAATCGATTATCAAGATTTGATTTGATTCGATTCCGATATTGATTTGGGTTAGTGTTATTAAAACTGTTTTTTGAGCTGTTGCATGAATTATATGACTGTAATTATGCAAAATATTACTAATAGTATTATATTGAGATTAAACAGCAAGTATTGGCAGCTAACGATGCTGTAAGGACCAATCACCTCCCAGAATGCTGATAGAACTGCTTTCAGAAACATCGTGGGTCAGAATTACCAAACAGATCCAGGGAGGAAACAGAGACGGATGAAATCGGTTTTATTTTTTCTCACATTCCGTTTTTATTTGTTCCATTTTCGGTCCATTTTGGTTTTTAATTTTTGAGCATTTGGTTTTTAGCATTGTTTGCAAATGTAACCCCAAGGCAGTATATAAAGTAATGAAATATAGACAATGTATGCAATTATAACCTAACACTTTAATGTTTTCATACCTTTAAACATATTTAAAGGCAAAAACATGGCACCAGTTATTCTCGTGTCCAACAAAACATTCCTTTTTGGGGATAAACAAAAAAATAACCAAAAGTTGTAATGTAATGATGAAAAAAAATATATACATAAATAAATAAAATAAAATGAAAAAAAAATAAATCGATCTTTAGACATATGAATCGATTTTTAGGAATTAATATGAGAATCGATTTAGAATTGGGAAATCGATTTTTTTCAACACAGGCCTAGTGTCACGTTGGTTGCTTGGCAACCCCTGTGTTGCAGCATCAGTCCTCGTCTTCTCCTCCTTCACCTTAACTCTAACTAACGATGGCACCTGAACCTGCAGGTGGAGCAACACAACGTGCAGGTTCAGCAGAGCTTCGCCCAGCGGATGGACGGAGCCTTCAGCAGCATGCAGCGCTGCGCCCAGCAGAACCGGGCCAAGCACCACGACATGCTGAGCGGCTACGCCAAGGCCGTCGGTAAGACGCTCCTCCGGTGATGCGCGGCGCAGGTGAGCCTCCACCTGGCGGCGCCATCACATGACTGTGTTTTCCTCCCGTCCAGACGGGCTGCTGGCCGGGAACGAGGCGGCGCTGGACGGAGCCGTGGCCACCGTGGAGTCGTTGGTGGGCGGAGTCGGGTCTCTGGTGGCGGGCGGCGTGGCCCGCTGCAGGGAGAAGGTGCAGCAGCACGAAGCTCTGTGTCTGCAGGACAAGGAGGGTCTGCTGCAGCTGCTGGTGGGTCCTGGACCGGCTCTGGTACCGTCTGGGGGGAAGGGGGGTCAGGATCTCTAACCTGAACTGTGTGTTTGTGTTTGGGTCCAACCAGGAGGAGCACCAGCAGGACATGGAGGAGGTTCTGGCCACTCGCACCCTCATGGGTTTATCAGCTCTCAGCGACATCAGCAGCGCCCTGAAGGCGTCGGTGGAGCAGCAGCGAGCTCTGGCTGACAACGTGAGTCTTTCTTTACTTTAAACCTTTTCTGACCAACCATAGATCAAGCATATTTTTACATTTCTGCATACTATACTGCCATTTTGTGGAGTATTTTTTTTTTGCTATGCATCAATCTTTAATAATCTGGATGTTACAGTCCAAACTAACTAAATAAATTGATTAAAAAGTGCAAATAACTACCAAATAAATTTAAATCATTTTTTAATTTTACACATTTTTCAAAATACAAAAATCCCACAACTAGAAAAAGGAAATAGAAAGGAAACGTAAGCCTTTCAAACCACAGGAAATGTATTTGGAATTAATTCATACTTTAGGTTTTGAGATTAATCATTTTATATATCGCATATTCGTCTGGCGCTGAAATCGGCTCCAAAACTTTTCTCTCAACTCTTCTCTCTTCTTCTAAACCGGTGGAGCTCAAATTCAAACAGACTACCCTTTTTTCCTGACTAAGTTTTATAGACTCGTGTGAAATTATTAACACATTATCACTGGTACATTATTTCACATGTTATTTTCACACTAAACCACCAGAGGGCGCTCTAGGAAGCTCTGTATCTTCTACCTCCGGAGTTGGTGCAGTTGTTTAAAAGTGACACTGAGGATGAAGATTTCTTTGGATTTGAGTTATTTTCAGTGACACGGATGGTTTGATAAACTTCTTAGCATGTTATTTATGCTATAGTTATCTGAATAACTGATTAATGTTATGTTAACATACCAGGCACGTTCTCAGGTGTGTCAGCCTGTTGTTGCCTCTATTTTATTTTTATTTTAAATTGCCTTTCAAGATGACGTGTCTCTTTTCGGTGTTGGATTTTTTTTTAATAATTTTCCCCAAAAAATGCAACTTATACTAACTCCAGTGTGACTTATATATGTTTTTTCCTTCTTTATTATGCATTTTATGGCTGGTGCGACTTGTACTCCGGAGCGACTTATAGTCCGGAAAATACGGTAGTTTCCCAGGGGAATGACGTCACCTCCTTTTTGCGGGAAGTGGCTGGAATAAAATACAACCTGATGATTATGTATGTGTCAACGTAGAACGTGCTGTGACCACGTACCAGATCTATAAATAACCTGCAATGTCAATTATGAAGATTTCCGCAATTTATTGTATTATTATGTGATTTATTTCCAAACGATTTAATGGATTAAAACTCTGGGACACTAAATGCCGGATATGTGCAGGACTGTCTCAGAAAATTAGAATATTGTGATTTTCTGTAATGCAATTACAAAAACAAAAATGTTATACATTCTGGATTCATTACAAATCAACTGAAATATTGCAAGCCTTTTATTATTTTAATATTGCTGATCATGGCTTACAGCTTAAGAAAACTCAAATATCCTATCTCAAAAAATTAGAATATTCTGGGAATCTTAGTCTTAAACTGTGAGCTTTATCACAATATTCTAATTTTCTGAGACAGTCCTGTAGGTGAAACTCTTCCTGTTTAACATGCAGAAAGAATTATTGCTCTGTTTTATTTGGTTGTAATTGTACATTTTGAAAATCAATATGCAAAAGCATCCAGCCGGTCTTAAAGGGTTAATCTCCTGCATCTCCTGGGTGTTTCCCCCCCAGGTGGAGGCCATGAAGGAGGTGGGTGTGTATTTCAGCGGTCTGGTCCAGGAGCTGGCGGCTCTGCGGCAGACGGCCGTCCAGGGCCTGACCGGCCTGCAGGCCGAGCACGACAAGCTGGAGGACGAGATCCGGCGGGCGCAGGACCGGCACGAGACGGTGAGTGGGTTCCTGGGCCGGGTCAGAAAGGGGGTCCTAGACCGGCAGAACCTCTGACCAGCTGATCTTTGATCCACCAGGGGATGAAGCAGACCATCCAGTGTCTGCAGGACCAGCTGAACCTGCTGGGCCTGCAGGTCCAGCAGGACTACACGGACCTGCGCTCGGCCTCCCGGGCCCTGCAGAAACCCGCGCAGAGCCTGCAGGAGAGCCTGAGCAGGTGAGTGGGGGGGAAACCCGGTACCGTTCTCTCCTGGTGCTGCAGTGATGTGATAATTGATGATAACCTTGATTGGAAAACACATATAAACAATATTAAATCTAAATTGTCCAAAACCATTGCAATCCTATACAAGACAAAATAAATTTTTTTATTTTTTTTTCCAACAATATCTTTATTTGTTTTTCAAAAATCTTTCCAATAACACAAAAGTAAGAGTGCTCTTACATAAAAGGAAACATCAAGGGCTGCTGAATTATTGCCCAGCAATTGAATCATGTTTCTTACAACTCAGACATTTATAAGATAACATAAAGCAACACTCAATTTAGGTTTAAATGAGAAAAGGAAAGGGAAAAAGAAAGAAAAAATAAATAAAACCCCAGACAAAACAAAAAAAGTAACAAAAATCAAAACAACAAAGGTTTCTCTGTTTTTGAAAGGTTAGCCCAAAGTATTTCACCATTGTGCTTAATTCAGAAATATAAACTCAAATATACAATTCACACAATAAAGAAATCAAGTATCAAAAAACAAAGGAAATTATTTAAGAACACTGCAGAGGATCACTAGTAGCTACGACTCATCCGCCCCACTTAAATCCACCCTCTCCATAAATTCCATAAAAGGACCCCAAATGTTTTGAAACGATGACAGTTTACCCTTTATAATAAGTGATCTTTTCCATAGGTAATGTTGTAGACAATTCCTTAATCCAGTTATTGAATTTCGGTTTATTTGAACTTTTAAATCAGAAATCCACTTACATACTGTACTGTTCACTCATTGTTCCATACATTACTTACTGTGTGGAGGTATGGGGAAATACTTACCGGTACATAACAAACATTGATCCAATAATTAAATTACAAAAGAGAGCCATAAGAATTGTAAATAATTCAAAATACTGCGACCCAACGAACCCACTCTTCATTAAACTAAATACCTTAAAATTTGTAGATCTAGTTGAGCTAAGTACTTCTCTTATAATGTATAAGGCACAACAACCTACTTCCTTACTGCATTCAGGAAATGTTTTCACCAGAGAAAGTCGGTATGAACTCAGGGGAACTTGTATGTTTAAAAAAATAAAGGTAAGGACAAACTTTAGAAGTAGATGTGTTTTTACTTGTGGAATAGACTCTGTGATGAGCTAAAAATGTGTAGTTCTATCCGCAAATTCAAAAAAAACGTTTAAACTTAGGGCAATTGATAAATATAAACTATGACCAAGAGCAGCTTCTGCTGTAAATCCTCTATATCACATGCTTTTGTTGTAATTGATCTCTGTAATACTTTTTATTTTGATTTGTTGTGATGTATTGTAAAAAAGGGTAGGCATTATGTAAGCTACGGCTTCAGTCTACACCTTTTTTGGTTCATTTATTTATATATCCAGTTTTACTGTGGTGCTTGTTTTGATTGACTAATGGACCAAAATAAAACTAACTAACTGATGTCACCGCTCTCTCCTCCTGCAGCGGCTGCAGCTCGGTGGAGCAGCAGACCTCGGACCGGGCCGACCTCCTCTGCACCACGTCCTCCTCCCTCGCCGCGTCTCTGCGAGACTCGGCCGGCGAGAACCAGCAGGTTCTGGAGGAGATGAGCAGCTACTGCTCCGGCCTGCACAGCTCCGTGTCCGGTACGGGCTGATCACTGTCCCGCCAGCGATCTCCCCGCCGCCCCGTAGGCCTGCGTTAACGTCTGTGTGTGTGTGTGTGTGTGTGTGTGTGTGTGCAGGTCTGGTGGAGCGGGACCTCCAGTGGAGCCAACGGGTCAGGGAACACGCCGACGCCCGGTCCCAGGATCACCTGTCTCTGCTGGAGAACACCTCCACCGAGACCCGGACTCTGTGTCAGGTACAAACACTCGCGCCAGACTTGAGCCGTGCTCAGCTCGGAGGAAACGTAGTTTAAAACGGCTTTAAACAAATGTCATAAAAAACTTTCACACATCAAGAAAAAAAGAAATCTAAGGCAGTGGTTCTCAACCTTTTTGCAAATTAGTGATCCACTCTTTTTTTTTTTTTTTTTTTTTTTTAACAAATCTTTTTATTTGGGTTTTTTTTTCCAGTTCACATATCGAAACAGTAAACATAATTCGATAAACAATTCAAAGTGGCAAAGCGTTTCTGTTGGCAATTGTTGTATAAAGGTGCTACAAGGGTAGTAAACAACAGAAATCCTAACATAAGTCAGAACGGCTTCCAACAATCCGGGTATTATCTGTCAACCCTCCCTACCCACCCACTCTACCCAAATCGAAAATAAAACGAAAGAAATAATGAATAGATAAGTAGCTAAATGAGATGAGAAATAAAATGAAAAATAAGGACAACGGTGAAAACTAAGGAAATTATATTAAAAAAAAAAACAGCCACAACAAAGTGATCCACTCTTAAGGACCCCCATCTGAGGGGTGGGGGGTGAGGGGCGGATCTGAGGGGTGGGGGTGGAATTTGACAGAAACAGCAGAAACTGCCATAGATAGATAGATAGATAGATAGATAGATAGATAGATAGATAGATAGATAGATAGATAGATATACACATTACACAGATAGATAGACAGAGTCTGCTACCTTCAGAACAAGTAGTCTTTTTTTCATACGAGCCGTCGTCGTCTACTTCTTTTCTTCTTCTTTGTGTTACTTTGCTTATTGTGTTCTTCTTTTGTTTTTGTTTTTTAACATTATTGCAATTTCAAGCGCTAACTTGAACTTTGGAAGTTGATGAGCGTTCCCCCAACAGCTTCCTGCAAATATTTCACAATAAAAGCATTTTTAAGAACTCAAGGGTGTATATCCCCACTGAAACTAGGGGGATCTTAATTTGAAAGGGATACAGATCATGTTACATTTGTATCAACAGATTTCTTATTAAAATACAACTGATTACACTTGTAAATAGTAAACGAAAGTCATGCTATCCTCTGTAGTTCAGGTAGATAAAAGTCTCGATCACATTTGAGTAAAATAATGTCAGGGGGGGGTATTTTATTATCACGGACCCCCTGCAGTTACACCACGGACCACTAGGGGTCCACAGACCCCCGGTTGAGAATCACTGTTGGAAGGTCATCCAACAAAAAGCTGCACCAGAACAAATGTCTATTTATCGCCCCTGAGACCTGGATGTTGATCGCGCTTAGATGTGATGGGAATGTTCGGGTCGCCTGCTGAAGGAAGTTCCAGGTGAACCGGTCCACCTGAGAACCCAAATAACCCCCTTTACCTCGATGGTTGCAGAGCGTGGAGACTCACTGCACCGACCAGCTCCGGACGGCCAGGGAACATCTGTCCAGCCGGCAGGAGGAGGCCAAGCAGGCTCTGCTCACGGTGCAGAACCAGACCCGTCTGGACCGGGCTGCCGTGGACCAGCAGCAGGCCGGGCTGGAGGAGAGCATGGAGGCGGGTCAGCGGCTGGTGCAGAACTTCCTGCTGGAGGAGCTGCAGCAGGACAACCCCACCGGTGAGAACCTTGGTGCTCGTTAGCCCCGCCCCCTATGGCCATTAGCCCCGCCCCCTGACATCATTATATATGTTTATATATTTATGTTTATTTGATATGGACATAGCAATTACATTGGACAAACCAGATGCATTGTTTAAGTGTTTTAGCACAAGTGCTAATTCGCAACACTTGTCCATAGGCAGCTTTTGAAAAAAATAGAGAGCAATAAAATATTAAGATGACAAGAATGGGGAAAAAAAAAGAAAATAAATAAAAATAATAAAATAAATAAATGAAAAATGAAAAAAAAAAAACAACAAAACAATTGGAAAGGAAATCAAAGAAATACAAACAATTTTCAATTAGAAACATAAAAAGACAACAAAGCAAGCAGTCAACAAGTTAAGAACTATTCATGTGGACACTGCTGACTAGATTTTAACCACTGTTTGAGTCCTTTGTTAAAAGCTTTTGTATTGGTCTCTAATTTTAACTCAGTGGGTAGAGAGTTCCAAAGTTTTGCCCCCTTTACGGAGAGAGCAAACTGGCAGAAAGAAGTCTTGCATTGTGGGATGAGACAGTCACCACTAGGGCTGGGGATTGATTCAAATGTCAAGAATCGATTCGATTCCGATTCTTAAGATTCAGAATCGATTATCAAGATTCGATTTGATTCCAATATTGATTTGAGTTAATGTTATTAAAACTGTTTTTTGAGCTGTTGCATGAATTATATGACTGTAGTTATGCAAAATATTACTACTAGTATTATATTGAGATTCAACAGCAAGTATTGGCAGCTAATGATGCTGTAAGGACCAATCAGCTCCCAGAATGCTGATAGAACTGCTTTCAGAATCATCATGTGGGTCAGAATTACCAAACAGATCCAGGGAGGAAACAGAGACGGATGAAATCGGTTTTATTTTTTCCCACATTCCGTTTTTATTTGTTCCATTTTTGGTCTATTTTGGTTTTTAATTTTTGAGCATTTGGTTTTAGCATTGTTTGCAAATGTAACCCCAAGACAGTATATAAAGTAATGAAATATAGACAATTTATGCAATTATAACCTAACACTTTAATGTTTTCATACCTTTAAACATATTTAAAGGCAAAAACATGGCACCAGTTATTCTGGTGTCCAACAAAACATTCCTTTTTTGGGGATAAACAAAAAAATAACCAAAAGTTGTAATGTAATGATGAAAAAAAAAATACATAAATAAATAAAATTTAAAAAATAAATAAAAATCGATCTTTAGACATATGAATCGATTTTTAGAAATTAATATGAGAATCGATTTAGAATTGGGAAATCGACACAGGCCTAGTCTCCACTAGTGGATGCTCGTGTGGTCGCTCTGCGAGAGCTGTGACGCCTAATGGCCACGTCAGAGAACAGTGTTGACGCATGATTATTTAAACATTTAAAGAAAAATTTTCAAATACTGAGGTTAATAACATTTTCAAAAGTGAGGAGGTTGTGTTTCCTTAAGATGCGGCAGTGATGCCATTTCATTGGTTTTTGGTCCATGATTTCTATTGCTTGCTTGTATATAGAGACTATAGGTTTCATAGTGGTTGTGGAAGCCTTTGACCATTAACCCCGCCCCCTCCTGGCTGCAGGTACGACGCCGCAGCGCCGCGAGTTCGTCTACCCGCGGGACCTGAGCAAATCCCGGACCCGCGGCGAGCTGCTGGAGACGCTGCGGAGGAAGCAGCAGGAGCTGCGGTCAGCCATGGAGGAAGAGGAGGAGGAGGAAGAGGAGGAGGAGGAGGACAAACGCAGCCAGGTGGACCACGTACGTTCAGGTTCTCCGGAAACCCGTCCTGAGCCACGGTGGCTCCACCTGGACGCCTCCCATGACTGTTTACTTCCTGTGCAGGATTCGCTGGAGGAGATGAGCAACTGCAACGAGAGCGTCGCCACGGAGCCGTCCTTCATCGACGAGAACCTCGTCTTCAACGAGACCAAGAGAGTTCCCTTCTTCAAGGTGAGCTCCAGCAACTTTAGTTTAGTCTTTGGGTCAAACCATCATTTTAGTTTTTATTAGTTTTAGTCGTGTCAAGTATCAGTCAATTAAAAGTCTGAGCATTTTAGTCTTATTTTAGTCAGAATTTTCCAGGACCATTTTAGTCTTGTTTTAGTCAAAGATTGTATTTAGCCAAACCCATTTTACAATTGTAGACTCAAGAATAAATTAATTCCAGATTCAGAAGACTCTCATTTGAGTTTACAACATATTTATTTTTCTGCATTTCTCCCCATGTTTTTCTTTTTCGACGACACATTCGGTTTTCTTTTCCACGTCTATGGAAAAGAAAACCTAAACTTAAAAAATTGAGATTAAACATCTTTGCTAGAACATTTCATCTCGTTTTGGTCAACGAAAATGAAGACACATTTTAGCAGAGTTTTTATTTTGTAATCTACATTTTAGTCTGGTTTTTATTCCTCTACGATATTGCATTATATATTTAATTATCGTTATCGTCCATGATGACCAGCATTTTTGTTGCGTCTCGTCTCGTTTTCCTCAGGTGATAAAGGTTAATTTAGTCATAATTTTCTTTCACAAAACGACTCAAATGCTCCTTCAGAAGTTAAAGGTTGTTGCTTCACTCGTTCTTCTTCACTCTTCACCTCCGCAGCAGAAGAAAGGCGGGAGGAAGGACCCGAAGGCGTCCAGCAGACCCAAGTCTGTAGAGGACGACGCCACGCCGACGCCCCACAGGTCCAGACTGCCGCTGCGCTCCCAGAACTGAGGCACAACACCGGTTTCTTTTTAATGATATTCTTTTAAAGACATTGTTTATTTTCTACTTGTACTGTTTTTGATTTGTGAGTAAAATAAATATTGATTAATCCTTTTCAGCTTCTGGAATAAAATTGTCTAAAATAAGTTATTGAGTGATAGCTGCGGTCCGGTCAGAACCAGCGCCTCAGGACTTCGGGCCTCCCGGTCCAGTCCAGGTCCAGCACCTTCCTTCTCCTCGGTCCTGAAGGCGGCACGTGTTGCTCTAAAACCTTAATTTTACATTAATGCCGCCAACACACTCGAGTAAAAACACAGAGTGGAGCGGCTCGGTTCAGGCTTGGTTCTGGTTGGAAGGATAATCAACCAGAAAAATAAGAGGTATTTATGTCCTTGCTTTAATCTTCAGTGTTAATCTGGGTTTGAGAAAGACAGCGTTAGTCTCTAAACTCAAAGCAAAGCAATAAATGTGTTAATAATCGGAGGCGTGGCCTTCTGATTGACAGGTGGCTTCGCTAAAGGCTAACTGTTATCGCTCCCTTTTTTTATTATCATCATGCTACAAAGTTTAGAATCAGAATCTTTTATTGCCAGGTATGTCGGCGCACACGAGGAATTGGCCTTCGGTTCACTTCTCTCAAGTGAAGAAAAAAAAATGGAAATATAAAAATAAGCAATAACAATAATACTAAAATTAAAAAAACGGTCAAAATAAAATGTATAAAATATTCTATATATTAAATAAATAAAGCGACGCAATCAGCAGTTTAATTCTGCGTCGCATAAACGCAGCAATCGACATGAAGCTTCTTCGTTCTCGCCCAAAACCAGGTTTAGAAAAAAAAAGGTACTGATTCAGATGGTAAACTCATCCCTTTTGTCAGCTGTTGTCCCTCGGACTTTGAAGACAACAGTCATCAAACTGCTGATGCTGAATCACAGACCCGTCTGAGATCCTCCGTTCAGCAGTAAAGTTATTAAAAAAGCTGTTTTCAACAGTTAAACACCTTCTTAATTCTGACCAACCTCTTGGACGTCTTCCAGTCCGGTTTCTGTCGTCACCACAGCGAAGAGACCGCCCTCGTCAAGGTGTTCAATCACATCCAATACAGAAATACAGACCAGAAGAACCACAGTGCTGGTATTATTGGATCTCAGCGCAGCATTTGACACCGTTGACCCTGGTGTTTTACTAGAGCCACTGGAGAACTGGGTCGGACTTTTGGGTACAGTACTTGACTGGTTACTTAGAGCAGCAGTTCCCAACCTTTTTTCCTTGGAGCCCCCCCTACTTGTGTCTAAGACCAGCCAGGCCCCCCCTGAAAAGTGTAGTGATTCATTACAAATCTTTAATTGAAAAAATTAAAATGAATTGTTTTTTTGATACATTTCTATTTGGTTTACCCTGTATACAGATGACTTTGTTTTTCTCACTTCATTTTGTGTCACCAATATATAAAATACACACAAAAAATAATTGCAAGGACATAAAAATATTTCTGAAAAATGTCTCTTAATATGAGAGCAAAATTCTTTTTTACATTTTTCCTTTAACAACCTGTTGGAGTAGTAGTATGATTAAATGTTGAATAATGATATAATAAGTTTTTAAGTTTTTATCCAGCTAAATAACTTAGTATTTTAAAATGACCAAAATATATTTCTAAGTGGGTTTATACAGACTTGGATTACAGTATTCCATCAGTTGTGTTATTTTTTATTTATTTAACATGGGAAAATATAATTTTTACAACTGCATATCCTCAAAGCAGACAAAGTTTCGCCCCCCCAGGGGGGGCCCGGACCCCAGGTTGGGAGACACTGACATAGAGGACAGGGACTACTTTGTATCAACAGGTAACTTTACATCCAAATTGACAAAAATGACATGTGGGGGTTCCCCAAGGTTCTATCCTAGGACCCCTCCTATTTAACAATCTACATGTTTCCACCAGCTCAGATAATAAATAAGATAAGTTATAACAACGCAGATGACACACAACTTTACATTACAATGTCACCAGGAGACAACGAGCCACACAAGCGTTGAGTAGATGCAGAGAACGAATCAATGAGTGGATGAGACATAATGTTCTTCAGCTGAACACAAACAAAACTGAAATAGTTGTTTTTGGACCAAAAGAAGAGTGTTTTAAGAGTCGGCACCCAGCTTCAGCTATTACGGGTGCAAACCACTGATAAGGCCCGAAATCTGGGTGTAGCCATGAATTCAGACCTGCTGGACCTTCAGAGAAATTAAAACAATTACAAAGTTGGCCTTCTATAAACTGATGAACATCTCCAGGATCAGAGGACTGATGTCTCAGCAGAACCTTGAAAAACAAGTCCATGTGTTTATCTTCAGTGGACTCGATTACTGCAACAGCATCTTCACAGGTCTGCCTGAAAACTGTCTGTCTATCAGTCTATCTGTGTGTATATCTATTTATTTATTCTGTATTTCATTCATTGAAAATAAAACAAAAAACAATTTAATATAAACACAAACATTCCTGAACTCTGAATGAAAGGGAGCAGAAAGAAGAAGCATCCATCCATCCATCCGTCCGTCCGTGTATATCTATCTGTCTTTCCTAAATGCATTCATGCCTAGTTGTAAGTTAATGTCCAGGATATCAACATATGAAGGACCTCTTAGGATGATCTGATTTCATTGATGAACTGCACGAGTTGTCACTTTTTATATGAAGTTTGACTCGTGAAACGTGACTTCACCTTCACAAAAAGTTGTACAAGTGGAAATGTTGTTGATGCATGTGCTTAATATTGGATAAAGGCCTTATCTTTGCATCTGGTAAGTCTCAACAGTGGCTGTACTGTATGAGGATGCTTTAGGTTGACACTGCTGGTAAACTGCATGTCATGGAAACCTGTTGCCGGACATTAGCAATGTTCTCAAATGCTTGGTGAGAAAATGGCGGGAATATCTTTTCCAAGAGATTTTTTTTGAAAAAATTATTAAAAAATGAATGATGTTAATATAGACAGACAGTCAAGAAACAATAAATGAAGAAATAAAAGCCTTTTATGAAAATGTATACACATCAAGATTTTCAGAGGAGAGCAAGTCTTTATTTTTTGGAATGATCCAGACATGGAAATAAGTTGGATGATGATTTTATGCAAATTATGGAAGAGAAACTAAAAATTGAAGAATTGGATAATGCCATCAAACAGATGTCAAAGGGAAAATCACCTGGTTTGGATGGGTTAACTGTTGAGTTTCATACTTTTATTTTTGGACTGATATTAGAATGATGTTGTTTAATGCCCTGACAGAATGTATTTCAAATGGTAATGTATCCTCTACAATGAAACGGGGACTCATTACCCTATTGCCAAAGCCCAACAAAAATAAACTGTCACTTGAAAAAAAAAAAAAAAAAAAAGCTATAAGGTAAAGCACCTGTGGCACCCCTGAGAGGGAGTGGCCACATTAATATTATTTTGTATGTGTATGGGACATTTTTCATTAATATATGTATTTATTTTATTTAAAATGGATAACTATTATGAAAGAGGTCATTTTACGTTTAAAAGCAGTGGGGCGGAACGTTGTGTTTGCTCCGGGTGTTCCGGGGAACGGTAAAGGAGCCGCACCTTCCTCCGGAGGAAACAGGCGTGTCCCGCACGTCCCGCGCTTCACCTGCTTTTACAGGTCAGTGTTTTATGTTGTTGTCTTTCTGTCCATACTAATGTAAAAAGAAAGTCAAGACTGTTTACTTGTGTTATTTTCCGTTAAAAATGTGCTATAAACGGGAGAAGTTTCCCGAGCAGCCGCCATTACGCAGGTCTAGCGCTCATTAATACTGTTTTATATCTTTGTTTACATGGCTTTTATTTTGTGCCAAATAAATCAGACTCAGACACGTTCTGGAGGAAACAGAGACGCATGGTGTCTTAATTACTCCGCACTTCACCTGCTTTTACAGGTAAACACATTTGTCACCACGGTCCTAACAGCAACGCAATGAAAATGAAATTCTATGATTGCAAAGTGTTGGTCAGCAGAGGTGTCAAAAGTATTCACATTCATTACTCAGGTAGAAGTATAGATACTAGAGTTTAAAAATACTCCTGTAGAAGTTGAAGTATCAACTCAAGTTTTTTACTCAAGTAAAAGTATAAAAGTACTGGTTTCAAAACTACTTAAAGTATAAAAGTAAAAGTAATGTAAGGGGGAAAAAAGCCATTAAGGGCAAAAGTAATTGAAAATGAATGCATCTTAGTATAATGCAAATATATTAAAGAACCATAAATGTGTACTATTGAGCATTAACATGTGTTTCAGAGAGCAGGAGATATGATGACTAGTTGCCTATAAGTATTGTAATGGTGCAAAAAGTCAAACTTCAGAGGCATGTTATCATTTATCCTAACCTTTATTGGAATGAACATCCAAGTTTAGTTGCAGGAATCTGAGGGAACGGATGTAAGAACAAAACTGGACAAGAACATCTGAAACAACCACAACCAAATTCACTCTATCCGGACGGAGCAATTTAACTGGATAGTTTTTATTTAAAGGCCGAAATGAAATAGAGTAACGAGGCTGTTTTTAAAATGTAAGGAGTAAAAAGTAAAAAGTCATCTGAAAAATAATTACTCCAGTGAAGTATAGAAAACCAAAATTTCTACTTAAGTAAGGTAACGAAGTATTTGTACTTCGTTACTTGACACCTCTGTTTGTCAGATACAGGTTTTTTCCAGCCTGGATTGATCTTATTTTTAAAAAAATCAAATGATGCCATAGTTTTGTTTATGCCTTCATCTACACTGTACTTTTTTAAACAACTTCATGAGTTGGATGAGAGCAGGAGCTGATGTTCATCAATGACCCATGCAGTTTTTATTGGCAGCAAACTTTGGAGGTTGACGGTTCAAAATCACTTTCTGTATAAGGGTTGATTGTTGATTTGTTTTGTGTTTCAACACAGAGTTCGAGGGGGTGTAGACGACAAAACAAGGAGCATGCCTTAGAGGTAATCAAGCTTTCATGTGTTGTGTATTAAATCTATAGGTTTTTCTGTTTTTTTTTAAACTCAACTGTTGAAATAAAATTGTTACAAACTGGGGAAAAGAAAATACCATTTCAGACCCCTCGGGCGGCTTTTCTTCAAAAATAGAGATCAACGACAAATTTAGGGACTTTTTTTCGAGTGTATTGAAGACGTCTAGACTCCAACGTGAAACATTGTAGCGGAGTGCTATCCTAACAAAAATGTAGGTACTACTTTTTTCGGTATTAATCTTTATTTTACAGTGTCATTTTTTTTTTTATTATGTATTTAAGAATACACCCCGTTTGCTCATTTTTTTGGTATGTTATTATTTGCAGTGAGGAGGCGGGAGGCGCTGAACTGCTAATCATCCGAAGAAGAAGACGATGACGAAGAAAGGGCGGAAGTGAACGGAAGCTCTGGGTGTGCCGATATTTCCCCGTGAAAAGCAATATCCGACGCAGACCTGTCAACAACTACGATGTTGTGTCGGACGGTGCTCGTGTCCGCGCTGCTGTGCGCGGCCTGGGCCGCGGACGAGATTAGGTACTTCCTGGACGGCGGTTCGTTGACGATCAGCCCGCAACCCGTGTCGGCACCGATCACCGTCATCACGTGGAAGTGCAGCGGGGACGTGGTGGCCGAGTGGGTCAAAGACAAGATCGAGCTGGAGTACCTGGGCCGGTTCAAAGGCCACGCCTCGCTCGTGCTCGCCACGGGCGAGCTCACGGTGACCAACATGAACCCCCAGCTCGCCGGCACCTACACGGTGGAGATCAACTACCAGGTCCAGCCCGTGGGCTACAAGGCCGTGATCCTGAAGTCGGTTCCGACCCCCAGCGTGGCCGTGCAGCCGTTGGCGTGCACGAAGGACCGGGACGTGTGCGCGCTGTTGTGCGAGGGGGACGTGGCCGGAGCAGAACCGATAACCGTCTTCTGGAGGGAGGATGATGGAGCCTGGAGCAGCGGGGAGGAGAGGAAGGAGATCCTCAACAACAACTTCACCCGGGCCGTCCAGACCTTCTCCTGCAGGCTGGAGAACCCGGTCAGCTCTGGGGAGAGTGAACCCTTCCAGAACCCGTTCTACGTGGAGACTCCTGGTTCTGGAGCTGTGGTGGGTGGAGTTATCGGCGGGCTGGTGGTTCTGGTTCTCATAGGAGCAGGTGTATTTGTATACCTGAAACGAAAGAAAAGGTCCCAGAACCTGGACCTTCAACCAGCTGCTTGAACTACCCCCCCCCCTGAGAAGAATGCAGCCGAGAACGTCCCTTTAAATGTTAAAGCAGCACTATGTAACTTTTCCACCTTAATATCATATTTCCAGAGTCAGATATTTCACATGAGAGCCACAGAAGAATAAGAATATAATTGTCTGTATTCATGGAGTCCCCCCCCCCCCCAAAAAAAAAAAACAAAAACCAGAGCTCCTGACCTCTTCCGTCAGGTGTTCCCAGGTGAGGGGTGGCTCTGCCCGGCGTGTCTTGGGTCTGGAGAGGCCCTGAACTCCTGCCAATCTCTATACACTTTATTCTCATATTTACTAAAAAGGAAAGGGAAAAGATCAGCGCTCACCTTGGCTCCACGTCATTGACAGCTACAAATCAAGCCAGAAATCTTAGTGTAATTATTGACTCAGACCTGAACATCAACAGCCATCTAAAGTTTATCACCAAATCTGCCTATTACCACCTAAAAAACATTGCTAGAATTAAGGGGATTCTGTCTAAACAAGGACATGGAAAAACGTATTCATGCATTCATTTTCAGTAGGTTGGATTATTGCAATGGCATCTTTACAGGCCTTAACAAGAAATGAATCAGGCAGCTGCAGCTGATCCAGAACACTGCCGCCAGAGTCCTTACAAACACCAGGAAACTGGACCATATTACACCAGTCATGAAATCACTACACTGGCTTCCAGTGAGTCAAAGGATAGAGTTTAAAATCTTCCTGCTGGTCTACAAAGACCTGAATGGTCTTGGACCAAAATCCATGCTGGATCTGTTAGTTCCTATGAAGCTCCCAGACCCCTGAGGTTCATCTGGATCTGGTTTGTTGTGGTTCCCAAGAATAAGAACCAAGCAAGGTGAAGCAGCTTTTCTCATAATTTTATTTCACTTTATTTGTTATGTACTGTCTAATTATGTCTTGCTGCTTTTAATGTTGATGTAAAGCACTTTAAATGACCCTGTGTTGAATTGTGCCATATAAATAAACTTGCCTAAATACAGTAGGAGGGTGGTAGTCGAGTGGCTACAGAGGTGGGCTCGGGTCTGAAGGACCCAGGTTCCGGAACGGCAACCAAGATGAACCAGCTCGGGCCCCTGAGCAAGGCCTTAACCATGGTGTGTGTCTCACATGCAAGTTGCTTTGGATAAATGACTGACTAATACATGGCTAAATGACACTAATAGTAGTAGTAGACACATACTACAATCTACTGTTACATTTATCAACCTCATTTTGAGTACAAATGTACTTGTATGGAATGTATATTTGCCATGTTTGCTTTATAATGAACCTTTGACACGAATAAAAGAAAGGAAAAAGAAAATGTTGGAGCCTCCTGGTTCTGGTTCTGTGGTGGGTGGGGTTGTCGGCGGGCTGCTGGTTCTTTTTTTTTTTTTTAATTTATTTATTTATTAACATACAGTGCAAACAGCGACAAAGACGACATCAGTTACAATGATATGTATCTAGGTGTGTGTGCGTGTAAATAAGATGATGAAAGTAGATACGTAAATTAAGAATATTAATTTGAGAATAAATAAGTAAACACAAAAAATTATATAGAGTAGTGTAGCACGATATAATATAAATATAGCGTAATAATATAGTAATATCCTAATATAACAATTTTTATAATATAACATATAACAAAATGATATCACCATACTATAATATATAACAATATAATATAGTTTAACATCCCATGAGATTTCATGACTTAATATAATAATACACTATGAAACAATATATCATGATAATGCCAGTAAAAAATATTAGAGTTAGAATTGGTCATTTATATATTACAATATTTTCTCCTAATATTGTTTTTAAATGTGCAAAATAAAAATAAATAAACCGAATTAATATTTTTTTAATTCTTTCTGCTCTGCTCAGCCGGGGAGATGCTGCTGTCCACCATCCCATCAGCAATGTCACATCTTGTTTCATCTTCTGTCACATTTTTTCTCGGGATATTTGGTTGTGATCCTGCAAAATATGAGGATATGCTGCCCTGGATTCTTTTCATTTTCATCATTAACATGTAATGGTGAAAATACTTTGGGTGGGGGGGTACATTTTGTCCCACCGAGGATCAAAATTGGGGGGGATCCCCACCATCCCCACCGGCAAATCGCAACCTGTGTGTGTGTGTGTGTGTGTGTGTGTGTGTGTGTGTGTATATATATATATATATATGTATATATATATATAATTTTCCTTTGTGTCTGTCTGTCTGTCTGTCTATCTATCTATGTGTATATCTATCAGGCGTCGGTAGGTGGCAGTGTGTTGCTGTAACGTCGTGAACAAACCCTCAATAGTTCAGAAGAAGACAGGGCGGAGGGATGAAGAATCGAAACTAACCGGGAGCTCCTGTCTTTATCATTTCAGACCCCTCGGGTGCGTCTTTTTTCTTTAAAAATAGAGATCAACGACAAATGTAGGCACTTTTTTTTCCGGAGTATTTTGAAGACGTCTAGACTCCAACGTGAAACATCGTATCAGAGCGGAAGCTCCCCTAACAAAAATGTAGGTACTACTTTTTTCGGTATTAATCTTTATTTTACGGTGTGTAATTTTTTTATTATGTAGTATACTGTAAAGAATACACCTCGTTTGTTCATTGTCTGTATGTTATTATTTTATATGCAGTAATCGGGAGGCGCCGAACAGCTAATCATCCGAAGAAGAAGAAGACGACATAATAGAAGGCGACGAAGAAGAAGAAGAAAGGGCGGAAGTGAGCGGGAGTTTTGGGCGTGCCGTCGTTTTGAGCGAATATCTCTCGGTCAAAGGCGATCTCCGCCGCGGACCTGTCAACAACTAGGATGTGGGCGTCGTGCCGGACGGTGCTCGTGTTCACGCTGCTGTGCGCGGCCTGGGCCATGAAGGAGGAGCCCAGGTACTTCAAGGAAGGCGGTTCGTTGAAGATCAAGCCGGTGTCCGTGTCTGAACCGATCACCGTCATCACGTGGAAGTGCAGCGGGGACGTGGTGGCCGAGTGGGTCAAAGACAAGATCGAGCTGGAGTACCTGGGCCGGTTCAAAGGCCACGCCTCACTGGTGCTCGCCACAGGCGAGCTCACGTTGAGCAACATGAACGCCCAGCTCGCCGGAACCTACACGGTGGAGATCAACTACCAGGTCCAGCCCGTGGGCTACAAGGCCGTGATCCTGAAGTCGGTTCCGACCCCCAGCGTGGCCGTGCAGCCGCTGGCGTGCACGAGGGACCGGGGCTCGTGCACGCTGGTGTGTGAGGGGGACGTGGCCGGAGCAGAACCGGCGACTTACTCTTGGAAGGAGGATGCTGGAGACTGGAGCCGCGGGGAGGAGAGGAAGGAGATCCTCAACTCCACCCGGGCCGTCCAGACCTTCTCCTGCAGGCTGAAGAACCCGGTCAGTTTTAAGGAGAGTGAACCCTTCAAGAACCCGTTCTACGGGGAGGCTCCTGGTTCTGGTTCTAGTACTGGAGCTGTGGTGGGTGGGGTTATCGGCGCGCTGCTGGGTCTGGGTCTCATAGGAGCAGGTGTATTTGCATACCTGACACTAAAGAAAGGTCCCCAGAACACGGACTCTCCACCAGCTGCTGGAACACCCCTCGCTGAGAATAACGTGGACCCTCCACCAGCTGCTGGAACACCCGCCCCTGGGAAGACTGAAGGGGACAAACTTTTAAATGATAAAGACAGTCCCGCATGAAACATGGACCTGCTCCTTCATGGAGGTCTGCATGTTAAGCAACATTCTCGTGGGAACAACATTTTTACTTGACTTCTCGTTTATTCATTGTGCCTTTTTTAAAAAAAAAAAAAAAAGAAAGAAAGATAATTCACGTAAAAGCCACAAAAGAATGAAAATATCATTGTCTGGGTTGATGGGGAGACGCCCACCCTGCATCTGCATCTGCATGTCCTAATTAAGTGACATTCTCATGGGAAGAACATTTTTATTTGAATTCTCGTTAATTGATTGTGCCTTTTTAAAAAAAAAAAAAAAAAAAAGAAAGGAAGATAATTCACATAAGACCCACAGAAGAATAAGAAAAAAAAACAACAAAAAAACAGAGCTCCTGACCTCCTCCGTCAGGTGTTCCCGGTGAGGGGGGACTGGGTCTGGAAATGTCCCCTGGTCAGTTCCTCCCACCAGGGCTCTGCTCCCAGCGCTGCCTTCGCACCCCTAAAGGAAAGAACATTTTAACCAAAAATTACTCTGGATCTTAAGTGCGATTAATCTGAGCAGAGCAGAAGTGCCACAAACGAACGAAGCGTTTATCCAGAGCGGACTGTCATACGATCACTGTGTTGGTTGTTATTTTGCCTTGTCAGAAGAAACTAGGTGAGTTTTTGCCTGTGTGGCTCATCTGTGGACTCACCTGGGGGCCGAGGTGGAGAGTATCACCACCCCGAAGCGGGCTCCTGTGTGCTTTTATGTCTATTTTTTTTTTAAATTAATTTGCTATTTGCAGAACACTGGAAACGAAGGTTTCAGCACTTGTCCTGAATGTATTTAACAACCTCACCACTGCAACGTCTAGGCCTTTTTTTTTTTTTAAGGGAGGGGGGGCTTTAAAGTTGCCGTCTTCTACACAATCATCTCAGTTTGTGCTTACGAGGTCGTTTCCCGTCAAGTTCTGACCTCGTTTCCCGTCAAGTTCTGCCGGGGCGAGCTGAAGCAACAGGAAGAGCTGATTGGGGATAAAAATACGACCTGCATTTCGTGTAAATTATAGCTTGATGCAATGTAAACGAACATATCTTTTCAATCTGTCCTGTGTTTTCATTTTGCTTCTCTGTTGTTGAAATATTACCGTATATAGTCATGAATGTTTTTAAGTTTTGTATGTTGGAGAGACACAAGGGAGTTTTTAAGATGTTCAGCTCAGGCTTTTCTGTAAGAATGTGGAAGTTGAGTCACTTTTATGGGCGTCGGAGAGTTATTATTAAGTTTCCATCTTCACTTCCTGTAGTTTTAATCTTTCTGATGCTGTTCTGAGACGTCTCAGATGTCCTGATGTGTTACCACGAGGCCGTATGAAAGGAGTGGGGCCGAGAGCTGGATGACACTTCTTAAAAGTAATCAAGTACTCCTTCAAATGACATCAAACCTGAGATCTTAACATGAAATCACTTCACTGTTATTTTATCCCAACTTAGTCACAGATGCCAGGATAATTTATGTTATCACTTGTGTGGATGATTTTAAAATGAGTCTTAACTGCCCTGTCATGAGAGGTGATTCGCTGTTACATCTGATTATATCCTGGAAGATTGTATTTGCAGCCATCGTATTTATTGTGGCACAAAATAAAAAAAACTTTGAGCACTTTTGGACTCCGGCTGTTGTCCGTCCGTTGTTGCATCTGCGCCCACTGATGAATTTTTCAGCTGCTCGTTAGCGCAATCGGCCAATGACACGGCAGCATCTCAGTGCAAGACACGCTGAAGCTCCAGCAGGGCGTCAGGATGGAGGAGGAGGATTTAAGTAACTTTGAATTGGTTGCTGGTCCCAGACGGGCCGGTCCGAGTTTTTCAGAAAAAGCTGCTCTCCTGGGATGATCACATTCAAGCATCTCTGGTTGTCTGGATGAAAATGTCTCTGAAACCTGTAAGTAAGTTCTCCAGCAGCCGACATGCTGACCATGTCCATCCCTTTATGACCACGGACCGATCCTCTGATGGCATCATGTCACAAAGAATAGAATAGAAGACTTTATTTATCTCCCAGAGGAGAAATTCAGTCGTGCAGCAGCCAAAACACACACACGCTTTATACAAAAAATGTAAAATAGAAATAACCAATAAATAGTTAAATGATAAAAAAGAGCTCAGATCATCTCAAACAGTCACCAGATTTCAGTCCAGATTTGCACCTGACAACTCTTCAACTGTTTTACGTTATCGTGTCAATATAGAATAGAATCAGCTTTGTTGGCCAAGTATGAACATGCCAGACAGGGAATTTGGAAAATAGTTACAAATAGTAATAGACAAATGGCTCTTAACATTTATACAATTAAAAGTGCAGCAGTATGAGGTAGACATGGTTATTGAAAGGTGCATTGTTACAGCATATGATTGTGGTTGTTATTGATTATTCTGAGACAGTGATGAGACTTTCATCAGAGCAACAGTTTGGGGGAAGAAACAGTCTCTTGAGTCTGGAGGTTTTGGAGTACAGAGCTCTGTAGTGCCGTCCAGACAGGAGGAGGTCAAACAGACTTTGTCCTGGGTGTGAGGGGTCTGCAGAGATGTTATCGTGTCAATATGAGCCGCAATCTCTCTCCTATGAAGGCAAAAGAGGGTCAAACTTGCTACTAGCAAGGTGTTCCTAATGAAGATATAATAATAAATTGTATTCATAACACACTTTATATTTAGTGCTGTACTCTACTGCCCTTATTTTTAACAACCTGTGCTTTTTATTATTTTACCTCTTTTCTTATCATTTTTTGATTTATTTGTTATTAAGCGCACTCTTAAATCAGCAACTTGTGCTTTTTATTATTTTACCTTCTTTTCTCATAATTTTATTTCATTGTATTTGTTATTTACTGTCTAATTATGTCTTGCTGCTTTTAATGTTGATGTAAAGCACTTTGAATTACCTTGTGTTGAATTGTGCTATATAAATAAACTTGCCTTGCCTTTAGTCATCTCAAAGTTCTACAGAGCAGAAAAATAAAACATGAACATTTTTTACAAAATATTTTTAAAAACGGTATATAAAAGATATTAGCTATAAGCTTTCTTAAAAAGGTAAGATTTCAGGTCACGTTTAACAGCCTCTGAAGTCTGTTAGGCCCTCAGATATAATATATAATTTATATATAAAATTATAATTATAACTTATATATAATTTATAACATTGTGTGGTGGAAAAACATGAAATAATAGTTAAAAAAAAAACGACGAAAACGTAAAAGGGCTTTACACAAACCCGGAAGTAAGTGCAGGTCACCATCTTTCATATCTCAATCCTCTTCGGCTCGCTTGTTTAACGGGGGCCGAAGCCGGAAGTGAGTGGCGGTGATTCTCTTGCTCGCTTCGCTCCTCTTGGCCGGGCCTGGCATGGACATAGAAACAGCGTTTCAAAATGTCGGAGAGTTCGGACCCTGGCAGAAACGAGCCGTGGCCGTCCTGGTCCTGGCACAGGTAGGCGGCCCTGGTCCTGGTCCTGGTAAACGAACCGCTCAAAGGCGAGGAGAGTTGACGTCTGATTTATGGTCCGCGTTAAATCGACGCAGAGCTTACGGCGAAGGCTACGCGTACGTGCGCGTTTCCGCATACCCTACGCCGTAGGCTCTACGTTGGTAAACGCGGAACCATAAATCACCATCATACGCTGCAGCTACGTGGCTGTCAGACGGGTTTTGTTTTCCTTTTTTTAAAAGCGTTTTTCCTGTAAAAGTGAACATTTAAAAGAGTTTACATCTTAAAAAGCTCCGCAGTGTCTAAATGCCGCTGTTTGCATCGGAAAATGTGCACGTTGTGTGAAATATTCGGAATAAATCCAAACAAAAGCTCTGAAGTTTGATTTAGATTCGTTATGTCAAAGAAAAGAGACTAATGCACTTTATGCCGCGTTCCATTTGTCCGCGGAAGTCGGAATTTCCCAGTTCCCAGTCGGAATTTTCAACTCGAACGCCCCTCGAAGTGGGATTTCCTACTGGGAAAGTGTGAGAAGCTTCACCACCCCCGAGTTACCATTCCCAGTTCCCAGTTCCGATTTCCGAGGTAAATGGAACGCGGCATTAGTTAGTAAATAATTTATGAAACACAGTTTGTGGTACCGTCAACCTAGTTACTAATAAAGAGAAAAATACTATTATCATTTATTTATTTATGCCACGTCAGAGGGACCTTTTTTAAGCATCTGCATGAATCACTTTTTTTTTTAATTGAGAAGTTATATTCAAAGAACATCAGAAAAGTGATCCAATAAAAATGTAACAAAAAAATAAATGTGTGAAAGTGGGGAGAATGACACATAAACGAGTGAATAAAAGCATCTGCATGAATCACATTTGTGTTTATTGAGCCAGAGATGACGTGACTCACACGTGACCAGTCTTAGTGCGTGTTTATGAATTAAAACTGGTCCAAACGCATTTAGTTGCTTAAAATAGAAAGCAGTGAAATAACTTTTTACCGTTCCTCTTTTATTGACGAATCAGAAGCCAACTTCAGCGAGCTGACCAGAGCATCCAACAGGTTAAGTTTGTACCTGTTGTTGTTCTTTTCCATATGTGAGAAAGAAAAACGACTTAATTCTATAAGAGAGATGATAAAATCCCCAAATGTAGTTTGGTACATTTATAAATAGAAAACACTGATATCTGGTATCTAAAGTGGACCAGTTATTTCCTGGTCTGGAGAGCATCAACAGGTCCAGATCGCCCTGGAGACGGCTTCATGGGTATAAATAGAGAAGTACAAACTACGGATAACATTCAGGAAGAAAAATTAAAGTTAGAAAACGATGAAAAGAGAGAGGAAAAACCTCCCGGGATCTGGAATCAGAGGCCATGAGGCGGCACGGTGGAGATAGTGTCATGGTGTGTGCTTGGCTGAGACTGGAACAGGCCCGCTGGTGTTTACTGGTCACTAAATGTGACTAGATCCAGACTAGTGGTCAGTGGAGACCTGCAGGTCTGGATCTGGACCCTAGTGGTCAGTAGAGGACCTGCAGGTCTGGATCTGGACCCTAGTGGTCAGTAGAGGACCTGCAGGTCTGGATCTGGACTCTAGTGGTCAGTTGAGGACCTGCAGGTCTGGATCTGGACTCTAGTGGTCAGTAGAGGACCTGCAGGTCTGGATCTGGACTCTAGTGGTCAGTTGAGGACCTGCAGGTCTGGTTCCAGACCTGCAGCGTTCCTGGTCGACTTCGATCCTGCAGTAGGTTTTTAGCTGGTTGGTTTCAGGCGTCTTTTCATTCAGGGTTCCTCTGATCCAGTTCCAGGTCAGGTCTCTAAGGGGGAGCCTCAACTAACAATATTCAGTTTCTAAAACAAATATTCCCGTGACGAGTCTTGGGTCTGGTGTCCAGGGGCCGGATTCACCAATATGTTCTTAAGAACGATCTTAAGAAATGTCTTAAGATCTAAAATTAAGAAGTTCTTAAGTGCAATTCCTCAATATTTTCTTAAGAACCGTCATTTCTTACGATTTTCTTATTTTTCCTACTTAAGAACTTCTTGAAATATGTCATTGCATTGCACGCCGCGACAAACAACATTTATACAGGTAGTTTGCGTCTTAACCATCAGTCACTCACTAAACATGGAGAAGGAGAAAAAGAGATGCAGGAACTTTTCAAGACAGGAGCTTGAGGTTATGATGGATGAGATTAATGTGCGAAAAAATACTATTGGGGAAAATTAATAATAATTAACTACCACGCTAACTTACATGCTAACAAACAGTTAACAGGCTCTTTGTGTAATTAATTACAAAGTATATCCTCTAAACTATAGTCTAAACTTGTCTAAAATGTGTTGAGAAAAGGTGATATTAGAGGCTTAACCTTTTCACAGAAGAAATTTTAAGACGGGTCAAGGTTGTCTTAAAGTTAAGAAAAAAGTCAAGAACAAATTTGAGAACTTTTATTTCAAGAATACCATTTATTCTTTAGTTTTTTCTTAAGAAGAAAGTTGAGAAAATACTTAAGAACTTTTTTGGAGAATAATGACTTCTTCTCTTTTTTCTTCTTAAGACTGAACTTAAGAAAAAAAAAATGACACTTAAGAAGATTTTTTCTTAAGAATGTTTTGTGAATCCGGCCCCAGGTCTACATGGCGGGTCAGTCCATGCTCATCGTTCTGGTCGGGTTCACGCCGGAGTACCGGGTCGTCCCGCAGGACGGCGTCCCGACCGACCAGCAGCAGCTGCAGCAACGCGTCGCCTTCACGGAGGACGTGGACTCCATCGTGACGGAGGTGAACGAGCCGACGGGTTTGACACGTTTTGAAATGTTGAAGTCTGTGATCGAACCCTCAGGAGACGTTTGGGTCTCGACCCGTCTGTGTTGTCTTTAGTGGTTCCTGGTCAAGCAGCAGGCGTACAAGGTCAGCCTCGCCGGGTCGCTGTTCTTCGCCGGTCTCCTGGTTGGGAACGTCGTGTTCGGCCCGCTCTCCGACCGGATCGGCAGGAGGCCGGTCTACCTGGCAGGTGAGGACGTTTCCTGGTTCTCTGTCTAAACCCGCGAAGGGAGCCGTCTGATTGGCTGCTGGGTAAACGCCGTCTCAGGCTAACGACAAAAACATAAATTATTATTGTTATTTACACAAATGAAGCCAAAAAGAGGAAAGAAAAACCCAGTTGGACCCGGTCCTGGTCCACTCCCGGGAAGATTGGCGACCCTCTTTAAGTTTTCCATCTACGACGTTTTGCAATGTTTTGCTCTGTAACGCTTCAATGCAGGAAGGGGCGGGGCTTCTGATCTGCCCGGCCAATCAAACGTCTTCCTTTTCCCTCCACAAATGAAATTAAAGCTCCTTTCGTCAATGCAAATTATGACTAAATATCGTCGTGAACAAACTTTTATCACCTGAGGAAAACGAGACGCAATGAAAATGCTGGTCATGTAACGATAACGATAATTAAATATATAATGCAATTTCGTAGACTAATAACAAGACTAAATTGTAAATTACAAAATAAAAACTCTGCTAAAATGTGTCTTCATTTTCGTTGATCAAAATGAGAGGAAATATTCTAACAAAGATCAATTTTTTTAAGTTTAGGTTTTCTTTTCCATAGACGTGGAAAAGAAAACCTAATGTGTCGTCGAAAAAAGAAAAAGATGGGGAGAAATGTGGAAAAATAAATATGTTGTAAACTCAAATTAGAGTCTTCTGTATCTGGAATTAATGTATTCTTGAGTCTATAAGGTAACAATAATATAATAATAACCTTGTTTGAATTGTAAAATGGGTTTGGCTAAATACAATATTCGACTAAAACTAGACTTAAATGGACAATTCTGACTAAAATAAGACTAAAATGCTCAGACTTTTAGTCGACTGAAACTTGACACGACTAAAAGGAGAATGAACGTGACTAAAACGAATAAAAACTAAAATGATAGCTTGACCCAAAGACTAGACTAAAACTGAAACAGGCTGACAGAAACAACACTACATCCCCCCAGTTTTGTACAGTTTTATCGGCCAGCACCACCTTCGCAGCCGCAATCGGGTTGACTGACGCGCTCAAGGCTGAAAATTGTTCAAACAGTCGCCTTGGCAACGCATGACATCACTCGACGCGAAGTGAACATTAAACTGCAGATGGTTTGGAAATGGTTTAAAATGGTTAAAAAAAAGTAATATTTGTTAGTGCCCCTGGAAACCGTCACTCAGGGCTGTTAAGACGGTGTGGTCCCAGTTTGAGTCGGAGCTCGGTTCTTGGGTTCTGAGCCCGTGTGTCGGTTCTCCCCCCAGGTCTGTTCCTGGAGGTGGTCTTCGGCTACGTGACCGCCGTGGCGCCCACCTACGAGGTCTTCGCCGCCTCCCGCCTGCTGGTGGGGCTGATGAACGGCGGCATCGGCCTGGTCTGCTTCGTCCTCACCCAGGAGTACGTGGGCAAGTCCTACTGGGCCGTGACCGGTACGGAGCAGCGGGGTCCCGGTCTTTGATGGGTCCTGCAGGTTTTTATTTTAACTTAAAAGTTCGGAAACAAAAGCCACTTTCCTCCTTTAGAGGTGGCAAGAAGAAGCATGTGAACCCTTTAGTTTCCTGTAATAGTAATGGATCCAGACCTGCAGTTCCTCTACGGACCACCAGGGTCCGGATCCAGAACTCCTGGTTAAAATGTTCAACTTTACAGCAGAAATAAACACATTTACAGTTCTGGTCTCCCTGACAACGGTACGGTTTGTTAGTTAGTTAGTTAGTTAGTTAGTTTATTTGTCCACAAGTGGAGATTTGTCTTTTGTCTCATAATACAAAAACAACAGTAACATGACACAGCAACAAACACTAAACATTTACACGCAAAACATCTTAGTGGCAAAAAAGGAGGAACAACAAGGGCATGTACATAAAAGACACGACTACCGAGATGTGCCCTCATTCAGAGCCTTAATGGCGTTGGGAATTAATGAGTTTTTAAATAAGTTCCGGTAAGCCTTTGGTACACAGTACCGTCTACCTGAGGGAAGTCATTTAAACTCGGAGTGGGTGAGTACGATCATTTACTATCCTAGCAGCTTTTTTCCCAATCACTTCCTTATAAATGCCACTTAAGTTTCTCTGTGTCTTCCCTATTATTTTTGAGGCTAGATTCACTATTCTTTGTATCATGCATCTATTTTTTGTGGTAAGGTTGCTGTACCACATTGCCAAGTTAAAGGTTAAGATTCCCTCTATGAGGTTTTTATAGACAGTCTCCATAATCTGCTTGCTCACACTAAAAGAGTTGAGCTTGCGTAGTAAATGTAGGCGTTGATAACAAGATTTAAAGATGTGGTTGCTGTTGTTATTAAAGTTAAGATTGCTCTCAATAAAGGTACCTGAATATTTAAAGTCTTTCTGGTCAGTGATTCTGGATCAGTTCTGGATGGGTTCACGTAGAACCCGACCCCGCTGCTCCCCAGCACTCTGAACTGTTCTCCGCTCCGCAGGAACGCTGGCCAGCATGACCTTCGCCGTGGGCATCGCCCTGTTCGGGGCGCTGGGCTACCTCATCCGGCCGTGGCGGAGTCTGGCGGCGGCGGCCAACTCCTCGGGCGTCCTGTTCTTCCTGCTGTCAGTGTGAGTAGAACCGCCACGGGTCCTGGACCGGTCGGCCCCTCTCTCCGTCCGTCAGATTTATATGATGTTTATGAAATCAACCCTTGACTCCGCCCCAAAGCCCTCATTCGTC
The DNA here is from genome assembly GCF_033807715.1 of Cololabis saira. Taxonomy (NCBI): domain Eukaryota; kingdom Metazoa; phylum Chordata; class Actinopteri; order Beloniformes; family Belonidae; genus Cololabis; species Cololabis saira. Next base: position 13,907,987 of record NC_084603.1, read on the forward strand.
AGTATTGGTGTTGGCAGGGCGTCTTGTTTCCATGGCAACCAGTGTAACTATGCGGACTGTACTCGGACGTCGTGGAAGACTTCATTGACTTCATTGGCTGCGTTTACATGGGAAGTTTAATTCCTCTTTAATTCAGAATTAAAATTAAATCCGATTTAAAATGAGTAAAAATTACCATGTAAACACCTAATTCCGAATGAAAATGGCCATTCCAAATTAAACTTAATTCCGAAGTAAGTGGCTGGTTTATTCCGGTTTTAAATCCGAATAGATTAATTCCGTGATCATGTAAACACTCATTCCTCTTTAAATTAATTCCGGTCTTTCTTTCTGCTCGTTCCCTCGCCCGTCTGTCTCCATGACACTTATATTCCGCGCTGGGCTTGTTTTCCAAACAAAGTTTCAAGATGGCAGCACGCAGTAAACGCTGGTCAAGAGCAGAGACCGTTTATTTAATAAATAGCTTGGAGGATCTGGAAATAATTAAAAGAACAGATGGAAACATCAAAATTGTGAGCTTTTCAAAGTTGTAGCCGCTAAGTTTGTTTTTCTTCCGGTAGTCGTAACTTCCGGTCCGCCCTCCTATCCAATTTTCCCAACCCCCAGATCTTAAGAGGACTTGGATAAAGCCGATCAAACGTGTTTTCCATGTAAACCTCAATTCGCAATTACTATTTCCATGTAAACACAAAGTGACTGACCCGAGGTGCTATGCTACCGAATACTGGGGTCTGGATCCAGAACTGCAGGACCGACCACTGAGTTCTGACCTTGATCTTTATAATTAAAGGTGTAGACCTTTGATTGGCGGCTACTGTACCTTCTGTACTTCCCCCGACTGACAGCTGGTTTTGTTTATGATGAAAACACCAGCTGAGCATCCTGCAGGACCGGTCGGTCCACTATTGGCGCTTTTACACTAGTACCTACTCAGCGTGACTCAGCACACCTCGTCTCACCTCCACTTTCCCTTGCACTTGTTTGTTTTTCAACACCCAGATGAGAAGTAGGCGGGATTGGAGCGAAGCTGCTGTGACGTATTTGATTGTGTGATCTTAATGGAGAAGACAACAACACTAAAGATGTAGAACCTGGAGGAGATGATAAATGTGCTGCTGGGTCTGTGACTTGTGTTCGATATCAAGTTAAAAAATGAGAGTGAAAGAAGCTTCAGGCGGCAACACTTTAAAAAAAATTTAGTTTGTGTCGGCGCTGCTGAAAAGTCCGTTGGTAGCCGCGAGCAGCTATGAAGTGAGAGTTCCTGGTGGATCTGGTCGTTCCTTATTCCCCGTCTAGATCCCTTTTTTAATTATCTCGTCAGCCACCAGGTTTATGAACATCTTCACCTCAGAGTTGGATCACCAAACAGACTTTTGCGCTGCCATTGGCTGTTGAATAAAATGAACAATGAACAATGAACCAATCGGTGGCCTGTAGTGTGATGACATCAGATCCAGGGCCGACTCAGCCGCTTAGAACCTCGGCCGAATAGATACAGAAAAAGTATCAACTCTGCACGCCTCCACCCGCCTCGACCCGTAGTGGAGAAGCGCCAAACAGGGCGTGTCGAGTCGAGTCGTGCTGAGTAGGTACTAGTGTAAAAGCGCCATTTGTTTCCCTGGAAACGCAAAATGACGATGGGATTTGGACCGAAGCAGACAACCTGAACGTGTGCAGTAACGTCTCGTCTTCATCTTCCCTCCAGAACCCTCCCAGAGTCTCCGCGGTGGCTGTATTCTCAGGGTCAGACGGAGCGAGCCGAGGAGGTAACTACGCCAAAACCAGCCGTTTAACGTCTCACTTGGGGGTCTAAATAAGTCTCAATAAAAAACAACTTAATTCAACAAACCTTTTCTTTAGCACAGCAGACCTGATGCTCCGACGCTCGCGGAGACACTTCCTCCTGCATCTCTCTCCCTGCATCTCCCTCAGACACGACCTCCGCCTCCGTCTCTTCCTCCTGCTGTCTGTCCCCTCGTCCACCAGGTCTCTGTCTGTCCCTCCGTTTCCTGCTCTGCTCTCCTCTCAACATCTGGACCATCTGGCTCCGTCTCACACCCATCGTAGACTTGATAATAGGACATATCCTTTTATGTCTTCATCTTGCACAACTTTAGTTATTATTATTATTATTTAGGGCTGGGTATCGATTCAAATGTCAAGAATTGATTCTATTCCGATTCTTAAGATTGAGAATCGATTATCCGGATTTGATTCGATCTGATTCGATTCGATCTGATATTGATTTGGGTAAGTGTTGTTAAAAAATATTTCTGAGCTGTTGCCTGAATAATATGACTGTAAAATAACTAGTGAACTACTAATTTCACTAATTTCACATCGAAAGAAAAGTTAATTTAGTTCAGGAGTTTTAAAAACCAGCGCTTTGTTAACGCTACCGCTACTCTTCGACGCCTTGTTGCATGGTTTGACAGTTCACCAGGCGAAAATGTAATTATGAAAAAAAATCGATCTTTAGATATACTAATCCAGGGTTCAGCAACCCGCGGCTCTAGAGCCGCATGTGGCTCTTTAGCGCCACCCTAGTGGCTCCCTGGAGCTTTTTCAAAAATGTTTGACCTTTTTTTTCTTCTTTTTTTTCTCTTTTTTTCCTTTTTTTTCTTCTTTTTTCCTTTTTTTTTCCTTTTTTTTTCTTCTTTTTTCCTTTTTTTCTCTTTTTTTTCTTCCTTTTTCATTCCTGTTTAATTTCGACATTTCAACTTTTTTCTCGACATTTCGACTTTTTTCTCGACATTTCAACTTTCGCCACTTGCCTTCATTCTAAGGTTTATACAAGACTTTTCATTTTTTGCGGCTCCAGACATATTAGTTTTTTGTGCTTTTGGTCCAATATGGCTCTTTCAACATTTTGGGTTGCCAACCCCTGTACTAATCGATTTTTGGAAATTAATATGAGAATCGATTTAGAATCGGAAAATCGATTTTCTTCAACACAGGCCTATTATTATTATTATTATTATTATTATTATTATTATTGTTATGCACACTCACACTGTTACCGGTTTGCTCTAAGTAAGACAGCAAGTAAAACTGATGCATTTATTTATAGTATAACATCAACTTTGGCACCTCGCTGCTGGCTTGAGGAAAAAGTTAATGCGTATGCTAGTATGAAGCCAAGCTCACCTGTAATTGACCCTTGGTCAGCCTTCTGATTGGTCCCTGACTGACCAATCAGAAACATCCTTCTCCGTTGCAACATCCGGGTCAGAATATCTGGTTGGACCAAACAGTATTTTCTCTCGTTCACATCAATGGAAAAATCTTAGTTTTTACTTGCCTTGTATCGAAATTTAAATCACTGGATTATTTATTTTAAACTTTGTATTATTAAAAAGGAACACTTGTAGTTCCGTGAGGGTGCAGCGTATTTTAATCCCCAAAGTGACAGAAATACGATCCGTACTTCCAAAACAAAGTCGGCGCGGCAGCAGCTACAACCCATAGCTACAACCGGTTAAGCGGTGTGAGAACTTGTAAAAGTTACACCCGCTACCCAGAGGGAACCACAGGAATACAATTCATCCCAAAACCAACGGTAAAATACTGAATATGTCTGCTTTGGATAACACCACGAGGACGATCAGCTAAACTCATCAAAATATCTCATTTTCGCCGAAAACCTCAGATTTTAAACTCACTCCATGGTACCTGAAGTGTTCCTTTTTTATTTATATCTAGTTACTGTTGATTTTCTTTGCTACATTAATTAGAAATAAATTGATGTAAAACCCCATTTTTACAATGGAATTGGATGGGAGAGATGATAGTTTTGTCCAACCTGGCAACGGGGGCGGGGCTTGACAAAGGGTCAATTCTCCTGTTTTCTAAAACATCTGTATTTATTAATGCCCTCAGCAGGGGGGCCACAGGGGACTGCTAGTCCCACCCCGGATCCCCCAGAACCGCCCCTGGGACCTTGAACTCTCCTCTGTTCGGTAGTTTGCGTGACAGTTGATGCTTGACTTGTTGGGCTTGTTAAGACGGCGGCGACCAAGAGGAGATGGAAGACGCACCTCATTTTGGTCGTCTTGCGTCGGCTTGTTTTCCTCCAAGAGGCCTCTTGTGGGGTTTTATCTTTCCTGGCTTGTTTTTACTTGTTTTTACTTTCTAAATATCTCCAGGCGTTAGAGTGAGGGCTGAAATAGTTAACTTTTGAAGCTGCTCTTCCTCCTACGACGGGAAGAATGTGGTCGGGGGGAGAGTAATGAAATCCATCCGTCTGCAGAGCTGAGGAGGAAACGTGGTGTTTGCAAAATACCGCACCCATGCGGGTGTGTTTCATCACCTCTAAGCTGTCGTCACCTTGGTCCTGACATCAGCATTGATGCTTTTATTAAAATCAGTCAGCTTCTCCTGCATGTAACCAACTATGTCGTCGTGGCGGTTACGCATCATAACGCATGCCAAACAGCTGATGAAACTATTGCAGAGAATTAAACTCATCATAAAGTCTCCAGAAGACGGCAACAAAGAGAGTTGGAGGATGTTTTGAACTGAATGTTTAGAGGACCAAACTGCAATGAATGAATGAATGAATGAATGAATGGATTAATGCTTACGTGAAGAGAGCAAAATAATGACATTTCAGCCCTTTCAAGACTTATTTACTACTAAATCAATTGTTCACATCGACCTGAAAACACGTCACTCAGGTTAAAACACAAAAGTTTTCTTTTATAAGTAGTCCCAGTGAGAAAAGTCTGGTCTTCTTCTGCTGTTTTATTTTTATTTTTAAAAACCAGCAATACGGAGCCCTGGATAGCTCAGTGGGTCGAGCCGGCACCATTTGTAAAGGCTAAAGTCCTCGTGCTGGTAGCGCAGGTTCGAGTCCCGGCCTGTCGCTCTAAACTGCAATGTTTCCCTCCCTCTCTCTACCTGTTTCCTGTCTACCTACTTTCTCAATATATAGTCTACAGTTTATAGTTTTATATGGATCCCCATTAGCTACAGCAAAACTGCAGCTATTCTTCCTGGGGTCCGACACATAATACACAGTACATTACAACAAAAATTAAAAGCAAACCTAAAGAGGTAGCATATAAAAAAAGAAGGGTAAAACGGAAAATAAAGAAAAAAATAAAAAGTCTTTCCGTTTAACATTTAGATATAAATAAAATCAATCCATATTCATACATTTTCAACAAATTCAAACCATGTATAATTATCATAGTTTGCACCAACAACCATTTTTAATAAATATTCATATATTTTACATACATACATACATACATACATACATACATACATACATACATACATACATACATACATACATACATACATACATACATACATACACACACACACATACAGTATATATACCCATATACTATCTACATTATTTATTTAATTATTAAATACGTTTTATATATATCTATTCAGGAGATGTTTCTTTACTAACAATTTGAATTCTTTTATATTAATAGTTTTCTTAAAGTGTTTGGGAAGTGGGTTCCATGCAGACATAGCTCTGTAAATCACCGTTCTTTTCAGTATAGGCTACTAGTCCCACAAAACCTTAAAAAACAACCAAAAAGAAAAAGGCAATACTAGAAAAACAACGTGGACGCTTCATTCCAGACTTTTAAATGTCGGGTATTAGAAGTTTTTTTCAGTAATGTCAGAACTTGGATCAGTGCACGTGTGGTTACAGCGCTGCACACACTTCAATAAGTCAACTTGAACATGAAATGCTTTACTTGTCCCGCCTCTCGAGGTACCCGCTCCTCTCTGATTGGTCAGCCCTAGATTTCGGCTCCACCCACCAGTTTCCTAAAGGTAGAAGCCCGAGACGGGTGGGTGCAGGAGGAGTCGACTGTATTGAATTAATGTTTCAGTGAACGACTCATTAAAGAGGTTAAAATAAAATGAAAGAAAACATCAAACGTGACGTTTAAAGCAGCTTGTTGTCGTTGGTTCAGATATCGTTCTCTGCTCTCTGATCGGTAGGTTCTGCGTTACATGGCGCTGAGGAACGGCAACGCCGCCAACAACCTGACTCTGCAGCGCGTGGGCGTTTCTAAAGGTGGTAACCATGACAACAGGAACACCGGAGTCCTGCAGCTGGCGCTGCACCCGGTGCTCCGCATGCGGACGGTGGTGCTCATGTACGTGTGGTGAGTATCTACCTGTAAGACCTGCAGTCCCTCTACCGACCACCGGGGTCTGGATCCAGACCTGCAGGACCTGCAGTCCCTCCACCTACGGTTGCACAATTAACCAAATTTTAATGGCAATCAGTATTTTGGCTTCCCACGATCAAAATTACGTGCTGTCTGCATGTAGCCGCGGTGGGTAACCTCACTCACCTGAATTTTACTGGGTAATGTTCGGATTTGCAGCTACAAGAGACGTCGAAGCAAAAGTTTAATGTCTGTTGTAGGAGACGAAGTGCCTGTCCCTCGACGTGGGTCATCATGTGTTCAAATATTTCAGATTTAGGTGAAGCGATGTTAACCAGGAAAACGTAATATTCAGAGAGCGCTCTAAAGGTGTTTCTGCGCCACAAGCCAACACAACTAACTTGTTCAACGACCTAAAACAAACCACTACGTCAGCTACAATGAATGCATGAAGGTAAAGAAACACCTTCCATCCATTGCAAGCGTGAGTGGTTCACCATCATCTCAAATGTACCTTAAAACAAGCTTCTACAGCGTCACCGTATCCATCCACCTGTCGGGATCACTAGAGCAATCACGGTCCATTTGGCCAAAGATATGTGTCCAATAAACACCGTGCATGACGACAGCTTCAACTTTATTTAGTTCAAGTGTAAATTTTCATCCAGAATAGAGGTGAATAAACACCATTTTGTTTTAAAATACCTGTTATTTAACAGAAATGTAAAATGTTAGTGAGTGTAAACGGTGTCCTCTTTATTTAATTCTGTGTAACATTTATTTTTATTTCTATTTCTATTATGAAGGCACTGAAATTTACGGAAGAGTTTTAGGGCCAGGCAGGAGAAAAATAAAAAATAATATTTTAGAAGAGGAAGATTTTTTTTTCATTATGCACTTCGAGAAAAAAGTCAATGTCGAGATTAATATTGAAGTACAATTTCGAGAAAAAAGTTGAAATGTTGAGAAAAAAGTCAAAATTTCATGAATAAAGTTGAAATGTTGAGAAAAAAGGCGAAATTTCGATTTTATTCTTGAAATTGTATTTCAACATTAATCTCGACATTTCGACTTTTTTCTCGAAATTGTATTTCAACATTCTCGACATTTTTGACTTTTTTCTCAACATTTCGACTTTTTTTCTCGAAGTGCACAATAAAAAAAAATCTTCTCCTTTCTCCTGCATGGCCTTAATACTCTTCAGTAGAAAATAGGATGAAGAACGAGCACTAATAAAATATTTATGCAAATGTTTGTAAATTAGCAGTAATGTAGCACACAGATGTGATAAGTTTACATGACGGTGCTATAATATCTTTTTTACGATGTTGACGATGAAAACACTAACGGTGCGTCATGCAGGGCCGGTCGGTGCACTTTGTGTCCCTGGAAATGCAAAAGCTGCTACAAGTAAACCAGCTTCTGTGATCAGATATGTGCAGATGCAGGTTTTGTTGATGGAGGCGCCTCCCCTGGTGTGTGTTGCAGGTACGCCTGCAGCCTGGTGTACTACGGACTCACCCTGGGCGCCAGCGAGACGTCCGGCAGCCGCTACGCTAACGTGGCCATGTACGGGCTGGTGGAGCTGCCAGCGTACCCGCTCTGCATTTACTTCATCAGCAAACACTGGTGAGGAACGCACCCCTGCTTTGTTACACCTGAGACTCTGAAAAACCTCTTTTCCACCAGACCGGTTCCAGGGCTGGTTCTGGTTCACAACTAGTTCAACTTGCGAACCATCTGAGAACCGGTTTGCTTTTCCACAGCTCGGGTGCTAAGGGGAGCCACGTCAGTTACGTCGCTCAGGGATTAAAGTTCTCCGTCTCTAGACGGATTTCCGTCAGTTGGAAAATAAGGAAAAAAAAGAAAGAACAAAAAACATTTGCACGTGCGTTTTCTTGTGGTACAGTTTAAGCCTGAATTATGGTTCGACACACTCATACACCAACCGTGCACAGCCAGTGTTCAGTGTTTTGGATATTTCAGCTTAAATTTCAAAACGTTATATAACATTATCTATATTTACTATAGCTTGTTTGGTTTCTTCTGTTATTGGACACACGGTTTGTCACGACAACTGAAAAATGCCTGATGCTTCATGGCAGCTGTGTGTCTGGTGACAGAATAAATTAGACGAGCTAAAATTATTTACTGCATGAGCTGTTGCAATTTTCTTCTTTTTTGCACTTTAAATGGATATTGAAAGACCCATTTGAGTTATTTATTTTTTAGTTATTTAACAATAATTATTGTGAAATTATTATTTCACTAGTTATTTTACAGTCGTATAATTCAGGCAACAGCTCAAAAAACATTTTTAATAACACTAACCCACATTAATATCGGATCGAATCAAATGGTGATTAAAAAACAGAAAGGGACCGCACGGCAGAAAAGGGGCCATTCTTAAAGTGATGCAGCGCATAGATGGTGGGGGAATATGAACTGGTGTCCGTGGACCACATCTCTTATGGTAGATTCACACTGAAGTCTGCCGATGCCTGCAGTGGGCGGGGCTTCATGCTGCGCTGCAGAACTGGAAGGAACAAAGTGCACATATCTACTGTGTATATATAGCGTGCACATATTCAGTTTCCTATTTCACCATGGTTCACACTTTGTGAAGCTTTCTTTATATTTTAGCGTTATTTCCTCGTAGATAAGAGTGAGTTTGATGCTCCTTAACAAGGTTGGTCCTCGGACCAACATCAACCATCAGAGCCGTTGGTCCCGGTGAAGCTGCAGTCTGTCTGCGCTGAACACTGACACACCGGGTCGGAGCGGATTTGGTCATATTGTTTAAACTGTGTTTTGTGATTAATAAGCACGGTTTTTAATTATTTTGCGTTGGATCGATGTAGCAAATAAAATCGTTCAGTGTTTCCCATGAGCAGTTCAGGTAAAAACGGCAGTCAAATCAGCAAAAATGTCAGTTTGCTGGATGAAATATATTAATTCCTGATAAAATAAGTTTGTTAGTGCACAGCTCTGCTCATGTCGGCATGTGAAGGAGCTTCCAATGCTTTTGACGCCTCTCGCAGCACGCTTTCATAGAATATGAATGGCAAACGGACATCTATGTGGTGCTTTCAGTGTGACTCCAGGGTAAAAGACAGGTTGTCTCCTCCTCAGACCCATGATGCTTTGCTGCATCCAGATTAATGGATGCTTATTTGAAACTGTGTCCGTCTCCCAGTCTTGCTATTGCCGTTAGTCTTAATAACTCCGCCCCCTCCGCTTACATAAGCGGTTCTTTCCTCTAGTCCAGCAAAGAGTTGGTACTACCTTGGAACCGGTTCTTCTGGCCCGGAGTCAGTTATTTGTCAGTGGAAACAGAAATCCTGGTTCCAAACTCAGCACTGGCCAAGAACCAGAACCAGAACCAGAACCAGCCCTGGAACCGGTTTGGTGGAAAAGGGGTGAATGTGGACCAAGTCCCTCCGGACGAACCCGTGCCAGAATCCCCGTGCTGGGCTTCCTTTAGCACAGTGCTTCTCAACCCTGGTCCTCGTGGGCCTCTGTCCTGCATGTTTTAGATGTTTCCCTGCACCAACACACCTGATTCTAATTAAAGGTCCTCATTAGCTTGTCACCAAGGTCTGCACAGCTCTGTTGATGACACAGGTACTTTTATCACGGTGTGCTGAAGCAGGGTAGCATCTAAAACATGCAGGACAGGGGCCCACGAGGACCAGGATTGAGAAACACTGCTTTAGCAGATGATGTGTTTGTGGGAAGAAGGGAATCTCAAAGTTGAGGTCATCAGTACTACACCCTTGCTACCCTCCGCCCCCGCCCCCCCTGCCTGGCCTGAACTCCTGCAACACACGAGCTTTCTCCTCCTGCAACGGCAGAATAATGATAGAGAGGTTTTAGTTTTCCGATGCTGACTTCATAGTTGGGCGTGTGCACACTGGGAGAGTGTTAGTCAGAGTCTTGGCTGCTGGAATTCCCCTGGAACTCAGTGGAAAACGTTGTATCTCTTCCTAAGAAATTAAATTATTTTGTCGAGCGAAAACCACCTTTGAACCTTAAGATAGCGGCCCGGTTCATTTAAGAGTAAACAAAGGCGCGCCCGGGTGGACGCACCAGATCCCAGGTATCGGACCGGAAAAGTGATTATTTTTAGTTTTGGTTTTTCATCCCGTCCAAATACTGTTTTATTTTGAAAATCCGCCCGAGACCGACGCCCACTGGTCGGTTCAGAAACATCCAAGGTTTACCCTCCCCAGATCTGCAGCCACCGTCCACCCCACCTGCCCCACCTGCCCCCCCCCCAGGTCTGCCTCCAGGTAACCCCCGATGATGATCATCTCGTCCAGCGGAGGCTTCTGAAGCTCGTTATTTCTGGTGGACGTGAACGTTTGTAAACTAAAATAAAAGTCTGTCTCCGTCTCTGAAACCAGAACTGTTCCCAAACAGAACCAGATCCCTCTTCTGGTCTTGGCGGGTCTCGGGTTTCAGAACGGTCCCCTGAACATGTCTGTGTTTGTGTGTGTGTTTATTTATTAGAATCCCCATTAGCCATCACTCCGTTGTGGGAGTAATGGCTCTTCTTCCTGGGGTCCTCACACAGGACACAATTATATACATAATAAAAACATACAGAATAACAATCAAGTATAGAATTATACATGATAGTAACACTGAAAAAAACTACAATATTAAAATAATTTACCACAGTGTCGACTGCTTATAAAACCTGTTTTCACACCCACTCAATACCTAGGCTTATGAAACCAAAAAACAACAAAAATAAAAGCTTACCCAGAAACCAAGAAGTCAGATATTATACACACACCTTTCTAAAATCATCTTTTTCAGTTTGTTTTTAGAACTACTTCTGCTTTCCAGTACGGTAATAAAAGCTCGGGTGGAAGTTGTTCCACTCTGCAGCAGCTCTGTACTTAGCTGTTCTTCTAAATGTGTTAGTTCTCGGCAGAGCTGATGTGAATCTGTTGTTTACCGCTTGTCTTGTGTCAAAGTTACAGGACTGTCTCAGAAAATTAGAATATTGGGATTTTCTGTAATGCAATTACAAAAACAAAAATGTCATACATTCTGGATTCATTACAAATCAACTGAAATATTGCAAGCCTTTTATTATTTTAATATTGCTGATTATGGCTTACAGTTTAAGAAAAAATATTCTATCTCAAAAAATTTGAATATTCTGGGAATCTTAATCTTAAGCTGTAAGCCATAATCAGCAATATTAAAATAATAAAAGGCTTGCAATATTTCAGTTGATTTGTAATGAATCCAGAATGTATGACATTTTTGTTTTTTTAATTGCATTACAGAAAATAAAGAACTTTATCACAATATTCAAATTTTCCGAGACAGTCCTGTATGTCTGTTATTGGTTGGCACTAGTTGTAAATATAAGCAGTGTGTGTTTGTGTTCAGGGCGGGGAGGAGGAAGAGCATGGCCAGCTTCCTGTGTCTCGCCGGCTCCGCCTGCCTCTTCACCATGTTGGTCCCTGCAGGCTCAGGTGAGACCCGGCCGGACCCCCCGGCCCGACCCGGCCGGCGTCAGCGCCGACGCCTCGTTTTCAGCCTCCGCTTGTCTCCACAGGGACGCTGCTGAGCGTGACGTCTCTGGCGCTGCTGGGGAAGCTGATGGTCAGCGCCGGGTTCAACATCGCCTACATCTACACGTCGGAGCTCTACCCCACGGCCATCAGGTGAGCCGCCGCCCAGGTGACCCGCCCGCTGCGTGATGTCATCAGAACCGTGACGTGTGCTGTCTCCTCTGCAGGAACGCCGGGTTGGGCGTCTGCTCCATGTCCTGCAGAGTCGGGGGGATCCTGGCGCCGTTCGTCCCCTCCATGGTGAGACACTCACAAAACTAAGTTATTCTCAGAGGTGTCAAAAGTATTCACATTCATTACTCAGGTAGAAGTATAGATACTAGAGTTTAAAAATACTCCTGTAGAAGTTGAAGTATCAACTCAAGTTTTTTACTCAAGTACAAAAGTTCTGGTTTCAAAACTACTTAAAGTATAAAAGTAAAAGTAATGTAAGGGGGGGAAAGCCATTAAGGATAAAAGCCATTGAAAATGAATGCATCTTAGTATAATGTAAATATATTAAAGAACTATATATGTGTACTATTGAGCATTAACATGTGTTTCAGAGAGCAGGAGATATGATGACTAGTTGCCTATAAGTATTGTAATGGTGCAAAAAGTCAAACTTCACAGGCATGTTATCATTTATCCTAACCTTTATTGGAATGTACATCCAAGTTTAGTTGCAGGAATCTGAGGGAACGGATGTAAGAACAAAACTGGACAAGAACATCTGAAACAACCACAACCAAATTCACTCTATCCGGATGGAGCAATTTAACTGGATAGTTTTTATTAAAGGCCGAAATGAAATAGAGTAACGAAGCTGTTTTTAAAATGTAAGGAGTAAAAAGTACAGATAATTGCGTGAAAATGTAAGGAGTAAAAGTAAAAAGTCGCCTGAAAAATAATTACTCCAGTGAAGTATAGATAACCAAAATTTCTACTTAAGTAAGGTAACAAAGTATTTGTACTTCGTTATTTGACACCTCTGGTTATTCTGACGGTTTAAGCTGCTTTTCAAGGTCTGGTTCTAGTCTGGTTTTGGTTTGGTTCTGGTAACAGAATCTGGTGGTCACCAGTTATTCAGTGTAATTTGATTACTATAATGGTAAATAATGTAATTTCAATTTTTAATACCTAAAATTCAGGTTTCATCTCCAAATTCAGTAACATTAACTATTCATGACTTTTCTGAGGTGGAGGGGGGTGTTGGAGCTGGTTATTCTGCTAGAGGACTTTGGGACTAGTTAGTAGTCGTGTCAATCCTTAAAGCACTGGAGTCAATCCTCCAATAGTAGAAATAGCGGTAGTGCAGTCGCCACACATATCTGATCTCAGCTGATGGATGGAAACATTTATAGTGAGTTCAACATCATCATCCACTTCTCTGTGGAAACTAGCTGAACCAGGATGGAGCTGATGTTCTGCAATCATGCAGGATCAGGAAATAACTAGGTTTGGTCTCAGTCTGGAGCTGAACTATTCTTGGTCTTGATACTCTCTGGTCTTGGTCTCGGTTTAGGCGGTCTCAACTACAAGTCTACTATAAATATGAAAAGAGAAGAGGAAAAGAAGTTACTGCAGAATAAAGAGAAGTTAGACTTGAACCAGAGTGAACTTATTTTAGAGTTTTATTTTGAGTTTTTAACCCTGATTTAAAGGAACTGATGGTTTCAACGAACCTGCAGGTTTCTGGGAGTTTAATCCAGATCTGTGGAGCATAGAATCTGAACACACACACACACACACACACACACACACACACACACACACACACACACACACACAGCACAATAGCCGAAGAATAAACCTGAACAGAACAATTTCACCAAACTATTACCTCAAAATAAAGTACCTATAATTAACCGTGTCAAGTAAAATCAAAAGTGTAACTTCATGTTAAGTGGGGGGTGTGGCGGCGGGACTTTCTGTGAGTCATGATGAGTCGAGCTCATCTTTTCTTCAGGATTCATTACTCAGCTGTTTTCTGTTGCTCCTTCAACATGTGTGTTGCACCTGTTATTTATTTATTTAAGCACCGTGGTTCTGTGAAATAGTTAGTCCTTAGATAAAGGTCAGTTAGATAAAGGTCGTGATTGTTATTACTGTACACATGAAGTAGATTATTAGCTGGAGGTTCGTGATTCATGCTGAAAGCTGGAAATATGTCAGGGGAAGCCCCGCCCCCTTGTGGGAGGAGGTTGTCATGGAGACGCTGCTGAAAACAGAGGACGAGAATCTGTCACGCATGCGCGTTACCTCCACGGATGGTTTACGAGACGCTGAGCATCTGGCTCCCCCTGGTGGCCGCCGCGGGTCCTGCAGCCCCCCACATAAATAAATAAATAAAATATAGAAAGACAAAAAGGGAAAAAAACCAAAACAAAACCAGCTAATTTACAATTAAAATAAAATACATTTTTACTCCTTTTTATGTTTGTACTCTGAGTGTCCTCTGCACCATAATTCCTCTGCACCTTAACACATGTACAAATGGCAAATAAACTTTATCTTATCTTAAAATATGGAAGTTAGATCTCACTTACATCACACCTGCATCAGTCATCACCTGCAGATAAGCATCCAGAGGTCTGCAAAGGTCCTCGAACAGAACAGTAAGACTACCACGCATGGACCATCGGGACAAACGTTTTAATTAGGGATGCCCCAATACCATTTTTTTCACACCAAGTACGAGTATTTTAATTTGTGTACTTGCCAATACCGAGTACCGATACGAAAACTAGGCTAAAAATCCAATGGAAAATGCAATGATTTGGAAGATGGGTTTTATTTGCAACAGATAAATTCAATAAAAATAAATAAAATGAGGAGAATAACTATTTTAATCAAAAAATAATATTTCTTCCATCCATCCATTATCTATACCCGCTTTATGCCTTGCGGGGTCACGGGGGTCTGCTGGAGCCTATCCCAACTATTTTCAGGTGAGAGGCTGGGGTTACACCCTGGACAGGTCACCAGTCCATCACAGGGCCAATAATCTTTCTGTGTAAATAAAAAGTCTCCACACTGGCACTGTCTTCACATTTAAAAAAATATATCAAACATATAACATATCAATGAAACATCATATCGCGGCTCGAGTGCGTCGAGAAGACGGTGAAATCCTTGGTGTTCTCCAGCTGACAGTGGCTGCTCATCCAGCGCTATACATAACGGCTTAGAGCCTCCGTTATTTTAACGGCCCGCAGGTTTTCTCTTTCCATTGTCTGTCTCTTTTGCAGAACCTGAGCTAATGTTGGCTGTTTTGCAGTAGCATTAGCAAACTCCGTATCCTCAGCTTTATGATGCGCCTTGAGATGTTTTATCAAGTTGCTGGTATTAAACGGCGTATTCTCCTTCCCTTCTCTTGATACCTTAGCAGCACGTAGCTTCAGTTGGCCTTGCTTCTGTCGTCGTCCCTTATTTTGAAATATGTCCACACTGCTGACATCCCGCCTGCATTAATTGTTGCTATCTTGCCTGAAACGGCGCTGCCAGTCTCACTCATGTATCACTCTCTTCTCATCACCACGCTGACGGCGGCTCAACGTCTCCCCCTAGAGTCACTAATCAGTAACTACAACAACAATGAAGTGGTATCGGAGAATTTTTGTGAGTACGAGTATATGAGAGCAGTATAGGCCCCGATACTGGTATCGGGGCATCCCCAGTTGATTAACTATTACTTTTTGACCCACAGATGTGATTTCATTTGTGGATTTGAAACAAAAAAGAAAAGAAAACTTCTGAAGACAGAAAGTAATTTTAAAGACAGAAGAGAAGATGTTTCCGTTTGGAGATTAGGGCTGGGCGATATATCGAGAACGCGATATGGTACGAGACAATATCGTTTATATCGATTTAAAAATTTTTTTTTTTCTTTTAATGATTTTGATATAGCTTATTTTGTGACAAATTGACTTGAATTGACTTGTTTTATTTGAGATTTGCACAAATGTTTTGTTATTTGCACAACTGTCAACCTCAGTGGAAAAGTCTGCCTGTTACTGTCTACATTGTATTAATTGCACAGGGTATTTTAATTTAATTTTTATGCAGGAAAGGGATATTTGTTTTATTTTATTCAAGAAGCATTTTTATTCTATATATGCAGGCAGTTTATTTTTATTTCATTTGTTTTATACATTTTGATATTGTGCAGACCTCTGTTAATAAAGGTACCTTTGGCACGAGGCTTTGTATTAAAACTGTTTTTTTAAGGGTTTGCCTCAGAAAAAACTGAAGCTAACAGAGATGCTATGCTATAATGCTTTGGGGGAAACCCCAATTATGGCACAGAAAAAATATCGATATATATCGAGTATCGCCATTCGCCTAGAAAATATCGAGATATGAATTTTGGTCCATATCGCCCAGCCCTATTGGAGATTAAGTCACACCTTTAATGATGCGGTGAATAAATATCGATTATAGATCATTAAGTGTGTGTGTGTGTGTGTGTGTGTGTGTTGCAGCGGGCGCTCCACTCCTCCATGCCCTTCACTGTCTTCTGCCTGAGCGGCTTCTCTGCCGGGTGTCTGAGTCTGCTGCTGCCGGAGACCCTGAACCGGCCGGCAGCCGAAACCCTGGATGACCTGGGCGGTCCGGGCTACAGCCGGATTCTGGAGAACAAGGTGACCGGCGCTCGCGGGCCGGAGGAAACCCGATCATCTGAGCACGGTGACCGGCATCGCCTCTGATCCGCCTTCTTCTTTTCTGGTTTCGTCTCCAGGCTGTTTTATACGAAGATGACGACTGAAGGTCGAGCCGCGGACTGCTCCCGTGATTTCCTTGGAGGGACCGGTCTCGCGGTCTCCCTTCGGGTCTGGAAGCCGGAGCGGATCCTGCGGCTCCGGGGGGAGCGGAGGGAAGCCCGCTTCATTTCCTGAGTTCTGACCCGGCGCCATCGCGGCGGTCGGGAGGACGGATGGTTCCCTCGACGTTCCACACAGAGCGCCCGCCCCCCAGCAGCTCGGCGGGACGGCGTTTTCCCCGCAGGACCAGGACTAAATCCAGACTTCTTTACTTTCTTTTTTTAGTTTTAAGACCTCGGTCGTTTCAGTTCTGGCGTCCCCCCTGGACCGCTCCTCGGCCCACAGATGGTTCCGTGTTTGAAGATCCGTATTTTTATTATTTAGAAACGAAACATTCCTGTTTAAATTCTCCTTCGTTCAGGTCCAAATAAATCCAGGTGCTGACCTGGACCCACCGGCGCCGGGCCGGATCAGACCTCAGCTGTGCGTCTCAGAAGTCGGATTTTTGATCCGGGAACCACGTCGCTCAGGGTTAGAGTCCAGCACCCATGAGGTTTAGAGTCCAGCACCCATCGGGTTTAGAGTCCAGCACCCATCGGGTTTAGAGTCCAGCACCCATGAGGTTTAGAGTCCAGCACCCATCGGGTTTAGAGTCCAGCACCCATCGGGTTTAGAGTCCAGCACCCACCGGGTTTAGAGTCCAGCACCCATCGAGTTTAGAGTCCAGCACCCATCAGGTTTAGAGTCCAGCACCCATCGGGTTTAGAGTCCAGCACCCATCG